>NC_136865.1:28713565-28861065 GCF_951799975.1 Gobius niger | reverse complement strand
CAGCCAAGTTTGAGTGAAAATCGACACCTGCAGTGGCGCTTATGGCCTCTAGGGGCATTGTTCATGATGAATTAAGTGTTAAAGCTGGGGTTCCTGACTTTTTGTTGTTGCAGAGTACATTTATTATTGTAAACACAGCCAGACCTTGCTGCATTGTCTTCACCTAAAGCTTTATAGAGCAGTGGATGATAGAAGTAGAATCTAAATAATTATTTCTTAGAAGAACTGGACAAAATAAATCCAGTTCCTGTTCACCTCAACCTCTCTTCCTTTAACCGCTCCTCTATTTATAGCTCGCCTCGCGGTGCTTTTACTTGCGTTTCCGCCCGGCCCTTATCTGCCCGCTGACTCACCGCGTAAACAGCTGAGCGCGACGCGGTGACAGAGAGAAAACTCCCCCGCGAGGCGCTTCGGGATAAACTTCTAGATTTCAACTTCTGTGACTTAACAGGTCTGAGTCACGGGGACGATAGCGGCCGTTATCAGCGCCGTTTCACGGACGCTTCATTCCCACCCAGAGAGACGAGATAACGCCGCCGTAAAACTCCGCGTTTCAGCGAAAGAAAAAGTCAGATTAGACATGATTAATCGATTGTGAAGTGTGTTAATTATTAATGATTATGATGTATTATAGTGGGAAACACTTTGTCATTTTAAGAATGAAAAGACTTACATGACATTTGGTCAAGTCTTAGATAAGACGCTAATGGAACAAGCACATTTCGTCTTAATTCAGATTATTATCTATAAGAGATAATCTGATTCCAAGTGGGATTTCCGGCATTTTTATCTGGTATTGGTTTTCTACCAGTATTGAAAAAAAAGAAATGACATGAAAAGTAGATTTATGTAATTTCCTTCTTAAAGCAGAACTAAGTAAATCTCTAGAGGCCTTAAGCGCAACTGCAGGTGTCGTAGCAAGTTCATTTTTAACTCATTAATTGTCCTTGAAAGTAAATACTACACTGACAGAAAAGACAAAGGGGCAGAGGGATATTGTTCATCCAATTATTCAAAGAAAATTATTATTTTCACTCAAACTTGGCTGTAAATACTGATTAAAATGGCGCTAGCTCGTTAGCTTTGCCCGTTAGCCTGTTAGCTTCTTCTTCGTGATTCTATTAGTGTGTATTAGTGACTCTGACCCGGTGGCAGACAAGTTGCAAGCATGGTTTTCTGGCCAGAGACACCAGGGGGAGATGAAAGACCCTCCAATCATCCCATAAGCACTTGTATTACCCCCACAGGGACAACGGAAAGGATTTATTAAGGTAAACAGGTTACTTAGTTCATAGTTAAGTTAATTCTTCTTTTTCGGGTCATTTTCTGCGTTGGGTTTATCGCAGAATCGTCGCTTCAGGAGCAAAATGTAAACAAAACTCCACTCACTGTTCTTGGCCTCGTGGTGCTGCCCTCCGCCCCCGCACAGCCGCTGGGCGAACTCGGGGCTGTACCACACCAGCAGCTCCTGGTCGGCCTCCAGGGGGCGCAGCGTGTAGAAGTAGACTTCGCGGCCGTTCTGGCACGCCACCAGGTTCTGCTCGGCGGCGGAGCGGGCCGGGTTCACGAAGCGCATCCAGTTGCTCCTCTGCACATCGTAGCCGTCGATGAAGTGATGCAGCTGCTGACCGCTGTAGATCTGCGGAGAAACGGAGGAGGGAAAAGATTAGAACTGAAGTACAAGCTTTGTGCCGAAAACAAAACTTAAAATGTCAACGCTCGACTAGATTTTCTTGAAAACACCTTCGGCTAAAGCTCTCACTTGACTTCGAACATGCACCGATTTTTTGCATTTAGACCAAGATGATACTTCGGCAAATTTACAATATCCAGCTCATCTACAATGTCAAGAAATGTGGGGGAAAAGGGGAATAAATTGGGCAAAAAAAATTGAAAATGGGAGGAAAAAGGGAAAATATTAGTAATAAAAAATACTGAAAAAATTGGCAAAAATAGGGGGGAAAAATAGGGAAAACAAGAATAAATGGGGCAGAAATAGAAAAAAAATATGTTTAAAAAAATTGGAAAAAAATGTGATAAAAATTGGGGGGAAAATCTGTTAAAAATTAGGGTGAAAAATATACTTTGGTGGAAGAAATAAAGTTCAAATTGGAGTCAAAGCACTTAGTTTCATATGAACATTCAGTTTAGAGAGGGACAGTGGCATTATTCCCAGGTTGGATTGGATTTCCTGATGATAAAACTCAAGAGGAAACAGACAAAAAGTCACCACTGGAATAAAAAAGATAATCTTAAGGAAGAAATGACATAAATGTACTTGAATTAAGAGAGTAAATCAAAAGTTTGAGCAGCTTTTATCGCCATTGAAGCGAGTTTTGGACTATTTTGTACCATTTCAAGCGAGAAAGACACGTATTAAAATGTAAACGTCCTTGTTCCATCAGCATAAGCATTCGCTCGACTCAAATTCAACACAAACCGCCTCAATTCGAGCGATTTGTCGGCATTTATCTCATTCAAGACAAGTCATTTTCCCAGCGAACGATAAGAAAATAATTTGCAGTCAAGAGGAGACCCCTGACGAGTCCCCCAAAAAGTATCCACAACTTCTATAAAAGCCCATTCTGCCATGTGTAAAATAAGCCTCCGGTAAAATCCACAGTGAAGTCCGTGTTGTCACCTCTGCCATGTAGTTCCCTGCGCTCGTCTCTTTTCCTTTGCTCTCTCTCGTGTGGCGTCAGCTGTGTGTTTATGCTCTGAGGCGACGCTCGTGTTGTCATCAGTATTTGTACTGTTCGGGGGCGTGGAAGAACTGCCTTCTGCTTTCTCTTCCTCAATATCAACAACTCACCGCTGAAACATGCCTTTGAGCTGCATCACTTTTCGTCTCAGTATGACGGTTGCTTTTTTTTTATTGGCTTGACTCGAAGGCTTGCGTTTCCGACGATCTGCTCCCTGCCTGATATGTTAAACAAGGCGGGATTTAAATTTTGAAGCTTTTCTTTTCTCCGCTTATTCAAAAACTAAATGAGATATTGAAAATCCCCTCAGAGCAGGACTTTGAAACTAATATGTCCACAATATAAAACCATAAGTTTAAACCCAGTTCCATTCATTATCAAAATATGGTCGAAAATATAGGCGGTTTAAAGCCATGTTTATACACAAAATGCCTTATTTTGATGTGAAAGAAATATTAAAACGAGAGAAAACTACAAGCTACATACAAGTTACCTAGAAGTCTCAATGTTTCTAGATTTGTCCTTGATTTGAAGTCAGTCAACAAGGCAAGTTTTTTTTACCTAGTCTTCACAATAACATGTTTAATTATTGCACTGATTCAATGTTTCTCTATAGAGTTACTTGGGAAATTGTAATTTCAAGGGCGATTTTCTCTATAATGCATTTTTCTCGCATTTGTGGGACAATATCTCAATGTAAGAAGCTCCTACAGACTGAAGTGTTGGACTGAACAAGGTTTTGAAGGTTTTTACTGAGGGATTTTTTAAATATCTAATTTCTAACCTGATTTACTGAGTTTAAGGACACATTATTCCACTCATATTTTTCCACTTAATATAAAAACTGAATAAGATATCCTAAATGCCACCTGATTAAGTAACTAATATGTTAACAAATTAAAACCATCAATTTAAACCTGGCTCGATCCATTATTCAGAATTCCGAAAATATGTCAGATTATAGGTATTTTTATGCATTAAACACCTTATTTTGATATGAAAACATAAAATGATAGAAAATTTGCAATACATTTTTTCCTCATATCCATGTCAAGTAATCTACAGTTCAAGTTTCAAATTGATATCTCTACATTTGAAAAGTTGTCCTATTCACCTGCAGTTTTTGTGTAATACTGTGCAGACTTTTCCCATGACCTATGGTAGCCTCGTTCCCGCAGCTCTGCCCTGCTTCAGTTTCTGTTCTCTGCCTGCTCCCCCTTGTGTCACTGCGGGCGCTCAGTTAATTCCCAGGTGGAGTTTTTTTTCTCTCTTGTCCTTCTGGTTCCCTGAGCGAGCACTTCCTGTAACAAGGCTCTGATGGTCCTGCACCAGCGGCAGTAATAGTGAAAGTCATGACTTCCCTCATGTCGCTGACGTGTCTGGGCAAAGGGTGCAGTGACACAGGTACGTTTTACGAGTCATTTAACTTCCACAAGCCATGACAGATTTATCACAGTCCAGCGGCCGTGGATGGAGAACTGCATTTTTTTTGGTTTGAAACTTCTGCTGTAGATCACTGACATTTTTTAACACTTTATAACAACTACACCTTATTTAGCCTTAATAACTGATGAGTTAACACTTAATTACTCATGAACAATTCCTTAGTTAAGTGTGAATGAAACGTAGTAACTATGCATTATGAGTTTGGCATTAACTATAGTATTTCAGTAGTTTTTAGGTGTTAGTCACACGTAAAAAATAAGAAAAAAAATATGTTAAAAATTTTGAAAAAAGAAGAATTTTTTTTTAGAAAATGGGACATAATGTGAAAAAATAAGAAAAAAAATGTAAACAATTTTTGAGAAAATGGGACAACATTTTTTTAAAAATAAGAAAAAAATATTTGAAAAAATTTGAAAAAATCTGACAAAAAATTGAAAAAATAAGAAAAAAATATCTTGAAACAATTTGAAAAAATAAGACCAAAAATTGAGAAAATGGGACAAAAATTGGAAAAAAAAATAAGAAAAAAAATGTAAACATTTTTTGAGAAAATTGGACAAAAATTTAAAAAAACAAAAACAAAAAAAGAACAAAAATGGGAGAAAATGGGACAAAAAATTGGGTAAAAATAAGAAAAAAATATGTAAAACAAATTGAAAAAAAAAAAATGGCAAAAAATGACCCAAAAAAAATGAAAATGGAAAAAATAGGGGGGAAAAATGATACTTTGGTGGAAGACATAATGTTGAAATTGGAGTGTGAAGCTTCATATGAATATTAAATTTAGAGAGATAGACTGGCATTATTCCTAGGTTGGATTGGATTGTTAACTCATCATTTATTAAAGGTGCATTATTATTATTTCACCTTGTAGTGACCAAGTGGCTGTATGACTGGTTAGTACAGTGCCTTTACTTTCGATCACGGCCTCTACAACTCTCCAGGATCAATTGTTTTGTAGGTTTTTAATAAGACGTAGTTATTAAACAGTGCTACCATTGCAGCAAATTGATTTTTGGTTTGTTTTTGTGGTTCTATCTTATTTATTTAAAAAACTGCGTGACAAACAAGCTCCACCTAATCTACTATGAGTAATCCTGCATATTCAGGGAACCGCACGTAATATTATAATTACAAGTAAGACTAAGGTGAAACAATACAAGGCGAAACCAGAATGGAGTGGATGAAACGCTGCAGAAAACTCTTTCACTCTTTCTCCTGTGATTAACGCTGCTTTTGTGTCACACATCCTCGACTGGACGTGACTGAGGCTCTGAACAATAGCCGCTTCCTTTTCGCGTGTGGCCTTGTTACGCAGCAAATAAGGAAGAAACTAGGGAAAAAAAGCACAACTTATGAGCAAGAAATGTCAACAATTTCAGCTAAAACTGCAGCTGGATGCGTCCTGGGACACGTTTTGTGTATTTGACGAAGCATTAGAGAACGGGGGAAAGCTTGAGCAATGACAGAAGTGGTTTTTCAGCCGTGCAGTTTTGTGTCGCAAATCCTTGAACGGCGACGACTTCCTCTGTGCGTGCGACTGTGACATCCTTCTGTAAATGCGGTGACGCTTTCTGTGAGAGTGAACGCGGACTTCCTCCTGCGCCAAAATCCCTGCCGTCTGTGAGAACCCGATCGGCGTGACGCGGCTGAAACCTCTGCAGACGCCGGGGTAGTTTTTTCAATAAAGGAAGCGCCCGTTTCCCATGGGGCCTGGAGAGCGTCAAGGCCGATTTGATGTAGGTATTTTCCACGGTGAAGCGAACGGTGTGGAAAAATACTACTTTGTTGTGATACTTCTGCAATGCCTTTACTGGCACCTGTGAATCAGCGCTGAGCCCGGCAGCAGACTGAGGGCTGGCAGTGTAGGGTGAAAAATGCAACCTCGAAATGTTTGAGGACTTTCTCGACGATGAAGCGATGTTTTTTCTCCAAAATCATCAGAATAATGTGCTGCAAACACTTACCTTACAAAAGACATTCTCTACAAATTGGGAGCTTTTAACATTTGGAATTGGCAAGAAAATACAACAACTTTTTCTTAGTGACTGTGCATTCCCAACCAGGAATGTTAAAAATAACTCTTATCACAGCAGTCTGAGTAATTCACTTATTTAGATCACTGTTTTTAGATCAGTCCCGTGCCATGTCTCATCACAACTCGTGAGTATGCCATCACAAAGGCTGCTCTTAAAGGAACAGGCCGCCGTTTTTACATACTGAGATGCGTTCTTACCTGAGCTTAGACGAGTTGATGTGTACCTGTCTGGTCTTTGTGCGTGCCCTCAGTCAAAGACGTTGTTAGCATTTAGCCTCTCCCAATGTATTCCTATAGCTCCACACTCTCCCAGACAGGTACGCATCAACTCATCTAAGCTCAGGTAAGAACATATCACAGTATGGAAGAACGGTGGCCTGTTCCTTTAACTCCTGATTGAAAAAAAAAAGGAAAAAATTCCAGTATTATGCTTTTTTTTCCCCTTGATGCACCTCGATAATGAAATGAATATACTCACAAATGCATTTTACATTTACTGCAATGAGCACTTTTGATTCGAATACATTTTTCTGTGAGTTTTGTCTTCCGGACCTTTTGATTCTAAGTTTGAGAACCCCTGCTATAGATCATATTTTAAAGGGATTATGCGGAGTTTAAAAATGTTAAAATGATGTATGTTCCTCCCCCTACATGTTCCAGCCATGTCCTAATGTGAATAAGCCCAGACTACTGCCTCTAAAATCCTGCACTGTCACAATAGAAGCTGCAGTTACGCATAAGACCTGAGGTGGCAGTAGTGAGGATAAAATGACCAACTTGCATCTGGCCCCAAAGTCACAGAAAAATGCGTTTACAACTTCTGCATCCATTTCACACCGAAACCATAGAAAATGTCGATGTATGAAAGGAAAACCCCGACACCTTTGAGTAAAAATGATCAAATCCTAAACCTAGAGCATCATTTCTCTCTACATTGTGGACTTACCCTCCAGAAGTACTTGCGGTTGGCGTGTTTGGGGACGTTGTCTTTGGTGTAGATATCTCCCTGCAGAGGCCCGAACCTCGTGCCCATCGGGATGTACTCCTTACTGAACACTCCGGTCACCTGCGACGCACAGAGGAGGAATTACGATCAGCTGGGTCACACTGTCACCATAACCCCTACATGTTTTAAATGCCCTCGATCCAGCCCGTGTCTCCTACTCCGTCACGGCGTCTATTTTCGACCAGGTATCGGAGGACATTAGCCTAATCCGCTGTTTACGTTTTGCTTCTTGACCCAGACGACCAAGGTGACCCAGTTTCTAAAAAAAGAGCTAATCCGAGCCAACTTACTTTCTCTGACCTACTCCACTGACTTTTGCACCCGCACCTGAACACGGGCCAGGTAAAACCACCGAGCTCCATCCACTTTTTGAAGAAACTGCACTCGTAGAGAGTAGTTTTCTGTTTAATGCTGTGCTTTTAAGTGACTTCGGAGTAATGCGATCAGGTAATAGGTCCGGCCCGGGGACAAAACCGGCCCTCCGTCATCAAACTCTGGCCCTCGAGATGATTTAGAGAAACATTATGACCCAGATCAAATAGCAAAGCACACCCTTTTAGGCCATAATCCTAAAAGAATCATCATCTATAGGTAGAAATGACTTAAATCTACTTGAATTAAGAGATTAAATCTAAAGATTGAGTGGATTTGGTCTGGCCTTAGAGCAGATAAAACCTATTCTTGCCAATGGAACAAGCACAAGTTTTTTCTTAATCCAGATTATTTTGTATAATTTCAAGTGAATAATAAATAATGTTCATAGTAAAAGTGAATTTGTTTGATTTCCAGTGGGATTTCTGTTTGTTCCATTGGCATTAGCATTTTTATCTGATCTTAGATTAGTTCAAACCGACTCAAATTTAACATAGAAAAACCTTTATTCAAGTAATTTTAAGTAATTTATCTAATTTAAGATGGACATTTTTACAACGCTGGCATATGTAGAAAGTGATGGTCCGGCCCTCCACTGAGCAAACTTGCCTACCCCTGGTCTAGACTGTATTAATTCATTAGATTAATTGTAGAATAAAGCAACATCCATCCTGTTTTAGTGTAGAGAATGTCTCTCCTCTCACTCCAGTCGGCTTCGTCGGCAACTATCAACCGTTAATCAGCAAGTTGAGCGTATACAGACAATCTTTATCTCATTTATTACAATCTTTTTCTTACTTTTTATTGGTTGCAAACATGCACTTACTTTCCAATGACAATAAAATGTATGTTTTGCTAAAAGGTGATGACATGATAATTGCGTGACAGCTTTACTGGACTGAAAATACTTGGTTGCCTCATGTTTCCAGAGAAGCGCGTGCTCCCAATTTCCTGATCATCTTGACAGAGAAGCGTCAAAGGCAGAGAGTAGTCATGTCTTTACAATGACATCTGTATAAATGTACAGGATGTGAGCCCGCTGTGAGTCAAATGTGAGGAAATGTGTCGTAAAATTACACTAATTGCCCAAATAAGGTAGAAGTTTGTGTGAAAAAAAAGCATAACTTAAGCGCTCTGTCTTGTCCGGAGAAGCTGGATTTACAAAACTAATTGAGTGCTACTTTTTTTGTCCGCTTCTCCTCGCCCACCCCTCCCCTTCCCTCTAGCGTCTTGCTCTTGAAAACGCAAAAAAGAAAATGAAGCGTTTTCGCAGCATTTGCCCGTCATTCATTCATTACTCGCGCCCGACCAGAGGAACACAATGTCCCCCCGGGCGTCAGCGGCCGCTCCGCACACTCCTTCAGTTACAAGTAGCTTCGGTAATTAACCTCTCATACTGTTCACGCTGACCCGGGACGACACCACGTTCACTTTCACAGCCCATTGTGCCCGTTGGGTTGGATACGTTAGGCCGAAGCGAGAGGGACAGGGGGGCGGACGGCTCACAATACGGGAAACTTAAAGGAACAGGCCACCGTTTTCACATACTGAGATATGTTCTTGCCTGAGCTTAGACGAGTTGAGAGAGCATTTGGCCTCTCCCGATGTATTCCTATAGCTCCAAGCGGGGGTGAAGTTGGAAGCTACCACGCTCTCCCACAGGCACAAAGCCCAGAGAGGTATGTATGAACTTGTCTAAGCTCAGGTAAGAACATATCACAGCATGGAAGAACTGTGTGCCTTCAGTCACGCAAAAAAACAAAGATGTTGTTTGCATTTGGCCTTTCCCAGCATATTCCTATAGCTCCAAACGGGGTGAAGTTAGAAGCGACCAATCAACTTGTCTAAACTCAGGTAAGAACATATCTCAATATGTAAAAACGGTGGCCTGTTCCTTTAAAGCAGGGCTAGGCGAGTTTGCTGGTTTGAGGGACTTTCAACAAACTCTCTACTCAACTTCCTTATTAAATTCATTCAAGGTAAATGATCGCAGTTTGTTATGATGAAAAATCACACATTTAACACTTCACGCATTCGAACATACTACTATATTTTCCGCATTCAGGGATTCAGGATTGTATTCAAGATTCAAAAGACTATATTGTCAAATCATATGACTCGAAATTTGTATTTGCAAAGGAATCATTGAGTACTTTAAAACTGTGGCACTCAACTGGTTTCTTTTTGCTTCATTCTACATTTGTTTTAACATTTATTGACTGGAAAAGCAAGAAAACACCTGTTAAAATGACTTATCAGGTGTGGCCGTTGAAATTTCCAGTTTTTTTATTAGTCATGCTCAATCTACTTACACGAAAAGGACTAAGAAGTAAAATATGCATTAGCAGAAGCATTTAAAGTTTCAGCAGCACTATTTGCAGTAGTTGTACTTGTAGCAGCAGCAGAACAGGTAGCAGAACTACTTCTTCCCCTTCCTTTACGGATTTCCACGACAGCGCGTCTCCACCGATGCCACTTGTAAACATTCGGTGCTAATACGGCGTCACTTGTTTGAAACCTGATGCCTGTTTGCCACTTGGACGAAAGTTAATCTCAGGGTACAAGCCTAAAATCCCCCCCCCCGCCCGGCCGCACCCGCCTCCTCCCGCGTACACAACACGCCCCCCTCTGCTCACCGCATTACCCGCGCCTCGATGCTTCTACCTCGCTGCGTGTGTGCCCCCCTCGTTTGGCACCCGTTACTCTAATGCCCCATCTGCCACGTGCCCTTGCTGCCCCCTTCTGCCCCGCTACGGCTGTGTCCTGGCACGCTTTGGGGGCCGGCGATGCCAAGCAAATTAGGTTTAGGTGAAGTATATTCCACTTTTAATCCGGGCTCAATATCTGGAGAAGGGTATCTGCGTGTCAAATGATAGAATAATAGCGGGGCTAATATCGACCCCTGTGGTACGCCTTAAAATTACATTGCGAAAAACTCTGGATAAACTACATTTTCGAGATTGAAAACTAACTGGAAAGCAAACAATGGCGGTTTCGTTTCACCACAAAGACGAGTAAAAACAGGTCTGTCTTGTCAGAAAGTTAGCAAAGCTTTTCTTTTTTCAGATAGATCTAGTTTTGTATGTTGCACACTGCAAAAAGTAAATATGAAGCATTGGCTTAAATGACTTGAATTGAGGAAATGTATCCTGTTTTTGTGATTTTTTCTGATCGGACCAAGTTTACTTAACTTGTTTGAGGACATTTCAGACCAGTTCTAAGGTAAATCTCGCTTGAAATAAGAACGTAAAATTGCCAAAGACCATTTTTCTTACCCCATTGGCAAAGAAAATTACTTGAAATAAAGACGAAATGTATCGAAACGAGTCAGAAACATCTCAGAACAAGTGAAATAATCTAGGACAAATGCCCAACAACTTCTTAACTAGTCAAAACAACTAAAATTTGGATTATTATGCTCAAATTGAGATGTTTATACTGATCTAGTGAATTACTTTTTGCAGTGGCAATCACACAATAAAGAAAAGAAAGTAAACGTTAGCGCGAGGGGGGGGGGGGCGGCTGCGACAACAAAGCAGAACTTGATTTGAAAGTGTCGTCCGTCAGAAGAAAAGGGGAAGATTCAACTGAAGCAAAACCGCAAAGAGCATCAAAGACGACGAACAAGTGAGTGTGACATCTCGCCCGCTTCCCTCTTTTTCAAATGTCCACGGTTGCCATTGTTATTGTTTTGACAAATTCGTGAAAAGGCAAGGAGTGGATGTGGTAGGAAATTTCCATCACCGGAGAAAATATCATTCGCCTCAATCATACAGAGCAATCACGCACCATTGTTTTTTTTGCTACGATAACCAACCCTTACATCTATAAATATTGCACACATTCTTCGGACGTGCCCAGGCTGAGTCCCAGCACTGGAGCCAAGACATCAGCTGGAGATCGTATCCCACGGCAGAAAGAATTACTCAGCATTGCAATATCAGATTTATGTGACATTGCATATAGCGGGTTTATCAATAGAGGAAGATTTCCGATTGAGACACACTTGATGCAAAGAACTGCGGACGTACTACTTCAGACATATCGCCGCTTATTGAGACACCGTTGTCAACCGCCTTCTCGAATGTCAAAATAGCTTTCGGCATTCAGTGCGTGGGAGAAAAATGCGGAAGCCATTGGGGAATTGAAGAAACAAACTCATTGGAAAGTGAAAAGTTTTGGTTTCGAAGACACAACCCCCTCGTGACCTCAAGCCGCGAGGCCTCAGCTGGGAGTGCACGTAAACAGAGAGGGGCCGAAAGCAGGTGAAAATCCCCTCAGTCAGCGATTCCTTTGTTCAGAGCTGCCCCGATGCAGATGGCCCAACAGAAAGTTATGCAAGGAGGACATAGTCATGAACAAACCCGAGTTACACGGCTCAAATCCAACTCTGTGCAAAGGCAGTTACATTATATAGAAGGCGATGTATGTGCCGGAGAACTTCATCACATTTCAAAGATACTATTAAATGTAATATATACCCTACGCCAGGGGTAGGGGGCAAGTTTTCTTAATGGAAGGGCCGATTTTCTTCATTGTAAACAGACGGAGGGCCGAAGCCGCTGATTATTAGCTCAAAGTAAAGCACAACACTGGAAAATGTGTCTTAAATGAGATAAATGACTTAAAATTGCTTGAATTAAAGTTCTTTTATGTTGAATTTGAGTCGGTTTGAACTAATCCAAGATACAAATGCTATAGCGCCAACGGAACGAGAATAAAACCCACTTGAAATCAGACAAATCATTGTTTTTCACTTGAAATGACACAAAATTATCTGAATTAAGAGAATAACTATTACTAGAGGTTTCATCTCGTCTAAGACCAGAACAAATCTACTCAAACCTTAGATTTAATCTCTTAATTCAAGTAGATTTATGTCATTTCTTCCTTAAAACGATTATTCTTTTTCCAGTGCACTTCTTTCAAATGCCAGTGTTGGGTGTATTGACAGTATTTCTACCTTTTTTTCCCTCCAATTTAACTCTAATAATGTTAAAAGTACTCTCGTTGTGTAATAATGTTTCTCAAAATCATCTTAAGGGCCAGAGGAGCAGTGCTGGAGGGCCGGATTTGATGTCCTAGGACTTTCTTCTAGGTTTAAAAACAAAGCAACCCAAAGAGATCCAGCCCCGTTGCTTTGTCTTTCGGCCTAGAAGGTAGAATTAACCGCCTGGATGGTTGTGAGTTCATCCAGCTCGTCCCTTACCTCGTTGTCCTCTCCGTACTCGAAGGTGAGGTTCCTGGGGATGGACGTCATGGCTTTGGGGAGGTTGAAACTGGGCTCCGCGTTTTGGTCCGGGACGATGTAGGTGCAGTTCAGGGCGAAGTCCGCCTCCCTCCAGGCGCTGATGTCCATCTGGCCGCTCTCCGTCTTCATGTTCAGTTCAGGAAACGAGAAATGTCCGAGACTTTGGCCTTTTTCTCTTGGTTTGGTTTCTAGGAGATGCTTTGGTAGAGACAAACTTTGGTCGAGTCTTAGGTTTTTGCTGGTTAAAGCTCAGATCTGAAAAGAGAGGATGGAGAAAGTTTGTTGGTGCTACTTATCAATATGTTTAGCTTTAATAAGAGACTATGCAATCTTGTTCCAGAGATGCAAACAAAACATAACAAAACAGGAAACTGGAACAAAACTTCTTCACATCTACTCAGTGTAAAACGTAGGAAAAATCCCAATCATCAATGGAAACTTTTAAATGCGAATTTGTAAACTTTTTTCCTCCTCCTCAAACTTATTGCACGCCTTGAGGCAATTCTTTTCTGGCACACTTCAATATGACTCTTTGGCTTCCTTCCCTGACTTCCTCCTTCACTGGAACTGGCTATTCTTTGGAAGACTCTTAAAACGTTTTGTTTGTTTACTCTGATTATGACGCAACGACAAAAACAAAGCAAACTTACTTGGTCACATTCATTCAGCTGTAGGCTCCTCATATCTTTGGCTAAAACATCATAACATCGTTGTCTTTTCCTCCAGCTTCTTCGCGTTAAAAAACAAAAGTTACATCCACTCTTCCTCTCCTCTCGTCTCTCTCGCTTATACGTTCCCACTTTGCTTATGAACTCCCTCGATTGCGCGAGGTCCTTTTAAGCTCGCCGGGCCGGCCAATCGCGGCGGCTCACGTGATCCTCTCGCTTCCCAACAACAGGCGCCGGGTTCCAGGGGCGGAGGATGCGCACTTGATGACACTAATATCTGTTTTGTGTGTGTGCATCTAAATGAATGAATAAAAGGCTTGGCAGATGGCCGGCCCGATGCCACGTTCAAAACACACACACACACACACACACACACACACACACACTCGCCGAAGACTTTTGCTTGGTTTGGCACTTAACGAGCAATCTGGTGCCTCTATCGCCTTGACCTACATCTCACCGTCTTTAGCCCTAAGACCCTCTAAGACGACCCCTCCCCGCACACACACGGCACAGGCAAAAACAGATAAAGCCAGTGTTTCTATCTCGGAGATGTCCAGGGAGGGAGGGAGGGAGGGAGGGAGGGAGGGAGGGAGATGTAGGTTAGGTCAGGAGGGAGGAAAGGCCGGCGACACCTGTCTGAGAGCTCTGGTGGTTACTTTCGGTTACGGTGCGGCAGGTCGAGGTCACCTGCGGGACGGGGGAATCCGTTAAGGGGGAAAAGTGAGATGTTTGGAGGTGGTTACGCGGCGCTCGTGCATTTATTTTGGTACTGCCATGTGGAGGAAGCAGTACAGAAAATACTCAAAGAACATAAGATGTTAATTAGGTCTGCCTTCGGTGGTGTTTGGGTTTCTTGGAGAAAAAGAAACATTTAATGGTGTAAGAAACTATTAAAAAAAAAAAAAAGTTGGGAGCTTTCACTGCAGTGCCGACCCTTACTTTATATCAGGATTTCTTGGAGAATCAAAATGGAAACAATTAGTTAACCTAATTAAAAATGTTTCAGTTTTTTGTGGTATATTATGTATATTATATTTATGGTATATTTTTACAAAGTTGAGGGATGTACATTAACCTCTAACCACCCGCTTAAACCAAATGCATTCTGTCCTCTTTGGCCATTATATAGGCCTGTGTAACACCTCATTTGTAAGCTAAGAAACACAAAACTGATCTTTTTCCTCGCGTTGTTGCTGTGTTGCGTCACCTTTTGCATGTTTTTTTCTTCTTTTTTTTCATTTTTGTCACATTTTTGTTGAATTTTTGTCACTTTTTTGTTGAGTTTTTGTCACATTTTTGTTGCGTTACATCCTTGTTTTCTTCTCATTTTTTGTGGCTGTTTTGGTGCTTTTTTCCCCAAGAAGCTTTTTGATTAGGGTAAAGCCAAACTGGAGAAAATGGGATCCGTTCAGGTGGAAGAGGTTAAAATCTGAAAAATAAAAAAAACCTTCATGAAAAATGGTGGTGCAGATTGATCTATCTAGGAGAGATATGTAATATTGTTGTTTCTTTTTTCTCTGTATAAAATGCAAAGCATTTCATTTGAAGATAAATGTGCATCAATTTTGTTGTTGTTGTTGTTATTATTATTTCTTTCTTCTTTTTCTCTAGTTATTTTTCCCCCCTTTTCCATGTCTAATATATTTCAAAATGTAGCCTGAATGGTTTCTGTATTTTTTTCCCTGTAATATGTATTTAAAGAACATGTACATTTCAGAGAATGTGGTGTGTGTGTTCTTGAACTTCCAACATTGTGAGGACCAGTTTGAGTTTTTAACCAACAGAGTGAGGACATTTTTGTAAAGTGCGGACATTTTGGGTGCTCCTCACTTCTTTGAAGGACTGTTTGAGGGTCAAGATGTGGTTTTAGGGTTAGGGTTAGGATTAAGGTTAGGATTAGTAATCAGTAATACATTATGTCTATGAGTGTCCTCACTAAGATAGAAGTACAAGATTGTGTGTGTGTTTGTTTGTTTGTTTTGGTTTCAGAGAGAGAGAAGTTTCGGGTTTATAGCTGTTCACTACACAACACCACGCCCCCTTGGACTAAAAAAAAAGAAACTCATTAATATATATGAAATGTCCAGATTGAGACTTTTCACAAGTTTTTGATCGTCATTTATTTCACTTCTGTTCATCACAGAGCTACAAAATCACACATAGAGTGTCCGGTTTTCGTAATTTCTCCGTTTTTGGCACTCAATGTGTTAACACTCTCATTCACACCAGTGTGCGCAGACACTGGAGGCGTTGTGGGTGAAGTGTATTGCCCCAGGACACAGCGACAGTGTGCATCTGCAGGAGCTGGGACTCACTCAACCAAACACTCGTACTTGAGTAAATGTAACTGAGTACTACCTGATGAAGTTCATGTTCCCTTCTTTTCACTTTTAGTCATGGTTTTAATCTGATGAACTACATGCCTTCTCGTTTTAGTCTGAAAAAATATGCATTGACAAATAACATGACACAATATTTACTTTTGAACATGGTATTTCTCTCACTTGATTCCTTTTCCTCCGTTAGCTCTACCCGTTCCCTTTCCTGTGGGTGTCCAGTGTTTGGAAACAATGAAACAGCCCAGAAACATTATGAAGAATTTATCACTGAAATGGTGACTAATCGTTGCCATAAAGTGGTAATGCTTTTTGGACACTCTCTTCCACTCTCCACGAAACTACTAATTACTGACGGGAGTGCGGTTGCCAGTCAGTGCGTAACATCCCCCCAGTGAGAGAAGTGCTGAGCCAAAGAGTACAACAACCACGACTGACACGACTGCCAACTTTCCGATGAAAACACTGACTTCGAGATGAAGAACAAGAAGGACCACAGTATCAACACACTTCATAAAAATGTTCCTTACTATGATAAGAGATCCAGAATGAATCACTGTCTATCCATAAACCCAAACTATGTTAACCTCTTACCACCCGCCTAAACCAAATGCATTCTGTCCTCTTTTGGCAGTGCAACACCTCATTTGAAAGCTAAGACCCACAAAACTGATCTTTTTCCTCGCGTTGTTGCTGTGTTGTGTCACCTTTTGCATGTTTTTTATTCTTTTTTTTTTTTTTCATTTTTGTTGAGTTTTTGTCACAATTTTTGTTGAATTTTTGTTGATTTTTTTGTTGATTTTTTTGTCACTTTTTGTTGAATTTTTGTCATATTTTGTTGAATTTAAAAAAAAAATTTTGTCACTTTTTGTTGAATTTTTGTCATGTTTTTCTTTGAGTTTTTGTTGAATTTTTGTTGAATTTTTGTTGAATTTTTGTCACATTTTTATCGAATTCTTGTTACTTTTTGTCGAATTCTTGTCACTTTTTGTTGAATTTTTGTCACATTTTTGTCGAATTCTTGTCACTTTTTGTTGAATTTTTGTCACATTTTTGTTGAATTTTTGTTGAATTTTTGTTGAATTTTTGTCATTTTTGTGTTGAGTTTTTGTCACATTTTTGTCGAATTCTTGTCACTTTTTGTTGAATTTTTGTCAATTTTTTGTCAAATTTTTGTCATATTTTTGTTGAATTTTTGTCATGTTTTTGTTGAGTTTTTGTCATTTTTGTGTTGAGTTTTTGTCACATTTTAGTTGAATTTTTGTCACATTTTTGTTGAGTTTTTGTCACATTTTGTTACGTTTACCATCCTTGTTTTCTTCTCATTTTTTGTGGCTATTTTGGTGCTTTTTTTCCCAATAAGCTTTTTGATTAGGGTAAAGCCAAACTGGAGAAAATGGGATCCGTTCAGGTGGGAGTTAAGAGGTTAAGAAATGCCAAGAACACATTGTCCCTGGAGCTAATAAACCCATTGCATAAGGTTTCAGATCCAACATTTGAACTTAAACAGAGACTAGATGCAAGTTGGTCATTTTATGCTCACTACTGCCACCTCAGGTCTTACGCGTAACTGCAGCTTCTATATTAAGCTCGTGCATGAGGACTTTCTGAGTGACAGTGCAGGATTTTAGAGGCAGTTGTGGTGAACAGGTCTGAGCTCATTCTACACATTAGGACATGGCTGGAACATGTAGGGGGAAGAAAATACTTAGTTTTAACATTTTTAAACTCTGTATAGTCCCTTTAAGCAAGAGGTGGGAAATATATCAACTACAAGATGATATAGAAGTAGAAGTTGGAAGATCTGCAAATCTACAATATCGAGCTTGTCTCCAGTGTCAATAAATGTGGAAAAATGGGAAAGAAATTGGGGGAAAATATTGAAAAAATATAGGGGGGAAAGTGGAACAGTTTGGGAAATATGGCAGGGAAATTGGGAGGGAATAATAGCAGGGAAACAAATTGTGGAAACTTGGGAGAATGTTTTTTTTTTTCCTGTCCTATTGGGTGGAAATTGAAAAAAACGGGGGAAAAAGTTGGAAAAAAACATGGGGGGAAATTGGGGGAAAAAATGGTGGAAAGAGGGGAAATATTTGGGGGTAATAATGGCAGGAAAATGTTGGAAAATGTGTAAATAAAAAAATAATCTGTCCTATTGGGTGGAAATTTTATAAAAAATGGGGGAAAGAGTTGGAAAAAATATTGGGAGAGAATTGGAGCAGTTTGGGAAATATGGGGGGGACATTTTGGGGGAATAGTGACAGGGAAATGTGGGAAAATTTGTAAAATAAATAAATAATAATAGGTCTCTGTCCTGTTGGATGGAAACAAAAAAGGGGAAAGAGTTGGAAAAAATATAGGGGGAACATGGTGGAAAGAGGGGAAAAATTGTGGGGAATTAATGTGGGGAAAATCTTTTCGAAATATGGGGGAAATTCAAGACGTTTTTTTTTGTTTTTGTTTTGGCCCTTTTGCAGTTTGTTCAGGACCAATATCTTTTTGAGCGACAAATCTAAATTTCCATGTTTGCCTATTTCTGATGGTTTGCAATAGCATCGCTTCATCATCGCTATTGAGAAAGTCCCAAAATATTGAGGTATTCATTTTTGTTTGTCCTTTTGGCCATAACTTTTGATTGTTTTAACAGAATTCACTTCAGCGGATCATTGACAGCAGTCGCTCCAACGCAGCACGAGTTTACCTTCCCCACTAGGTCACTGTCTAAATCAATACCAGCGGCGTGTCTATATTTGTCCAGCGGCCGGTCACTGCGGGAGTAAACTTGGCCGGTGGTGCAACAGTAAATTGGCCGACATATGGCGGGAGCTGCTGGGGCAGAGGGAGGGGGGGAGAGGGCAGAGGATTGGTCTCTTTCTCTCCGGGACACTTCGGACCGGGCTAATTTCTCTAATTTGCAGACAGTCTAGGCCCAGGCTCACGGGGTTTAGAGTCTGGGTGAAGTCTCTGGGACAGACTCGCTCCAAGGGGACGTCCCGTGTAGCACACGCACTTTTATGTAAGAGGGTTTAACCGGACAGGGGCGACTTTCTAGACCACTTATATAGGAAGTTGGATAAATATAGAGTAAATGTGACTTTTCTTTGTTTGTAAGTGATGAGTTCTTAAGTCATTGGACCAAAGGCATTTCTAGAAGTAGCTTAATGTATTTGTTAGGACAGAGGTTCCCTGGAGTTTGGAAAATGGCTGCTTCAGGATAAAGACCTTATGTGTCTAAATTTGGATTAAATGTCTTAATGCATTTGAAATGAGAAAATAAACCTCAGCCTTTTTACCTTCACAAGTCAGAATTGGCCAAACTACGATCAAACTTCCTTATTTCCAGCTTTTTTTTTGACTTATCAAACACTTTTCATGTGTTAGACTCAATCCTCATGTTGTTCAACTTTAGTCATTGTAATGTCCTTGATAATTAATGTACTTTTTATATGGGCCATCTGCATATTTGTGAACAATAATGTGGCACATAAAAGAATAAATAACTTGCTCAGGGTCCAGCCAAAGACTAACCCCAAAAAGGACACAAAACATAATTGCCTCTAGATCAAACCACTTTGAAAACTGCTGAGCTAAGTTATATTTAAGGGTCGACCTGAAGGGCTGTGCGATATTCATCAAAATCTCAATATGTTTTTGGACTTTCTTGATAGCGATGATGAAGAGTTATCTTTGCAAACCATCGCATTACTTTGTCCTTTAAAAAGATAAGTGTCACTACTAAAGGACACATTTTTTTTCTCCAACTTTTTTTTTTTTTTTACATTTTTTTCAAAAAAGATTAAAAATAAAATCTTTAAAAATGTGTTGATTTTTTTTTTTAAATAAATTTCTTTATTACTTTTACTTTTTTCTCTATTTTTTTTTCCAATTTTTACTTCATTTCATTTCCTTTTCAGCTTTTCCTCCATTTTCCCACTCCTTTTCCAGCAAATTTTTCATCAAATGGGCAGAAAGAAGCACATGCCACAACTTTTTTTTTTTTCAATTTTTTTTTCTCCAAAATTTAATAATTTAAAATTTAATTTAGTTTATTTTGATTTTTCTGCAAATAAGAAAAACTTGCCACTTTTGATCTATTTTGACCTATTTTTAAAAATGTGTTCCTTTTAAAAAATGTCTTTCTTTTTTCCCTCAAATTTTTCCATTATGTTTTTCCCCTGTTTTTAAAAATGCGTTATTTTTTTTATACATATATTTTTTCTTTCATTTTTTTTTCTTTTTTATACATTTTCCCCAATTTTTTCCTTCCTTCTTCTACATTTTATCCCATTTTTTTCACCCATTTGTTGTAGAGATAAACTCGATATTGTAAATTTGCATGTCTTCAAACTGCAGTCTCGACTGATCCCCCCCCCTCGACCCCTTTTACTTCCCTGTCCCTCTGGGTGTTCGCTCAGCGGCTCATGCTTTCGGTTACATGATGAGTGTGGTAACACAGGTGGAGAGTGTTGTTTAGTGGGACAGCAACGTGACGAGTGTGGTAACACAGGTGGAGAGTGGTGTTTAGTGGGACAGCAGACCGGGTCACCTCCTCTTCACTGTCCTTTTCCATTCGACCCCAGACTTTCTGATCCGTCTGCTCTGCTGTCGCTCTCTCTAAACCCGCGGCACAGTTTCCTCCTCACGTTGGCGGGAGATTAACCTGGAGCCGTGCCATAATGTAGTCACGCTGAGATCAATGAATGCTCAGGGTGTCAGAGCCGCCTGAGTCATGCATCTGATCGGATTAAGACTCAAACAAAACAACAAACAACAAAACTCTTTGCACAGTGTTTTCTAACGTCTGCAAAAGCTCTGGTGAACTGTGGTGAATAACTGTTACTTCTAATACCAAATAAACTAGTGCAACGATTACACTTTTCAAGGCACTTCATTGTGTCCTGGTTTTAAAATAGTGCTAAACCTTTAAACCCTCGCCTAAGCTGAGCACATTTTCTCCAGTTTGACTTTACCCAAATGTGTAAGTGAAAAAAGTGTCAAAATAGCAACTAAAATGCCACAAGTGAATGAAAAAGTGATGAAAAAGTGATTAAAGGTGAACAAAAAAGTGATGAAAAAGTGATGAAAAAGTGAACAAAAAAGTGATGAAAAAGTGATGAAAAAGTGAACAAAAAAGTGATGAAAAAGTGATGAAAAAGTGATGAAAACGTGAACAAAAAAGTGATGAAAAAGTGATGAAAAAGTGAACAAAAAAGTGATGAAAAAGTGATGAAAAAGTGATGAAAACGTGAACAAAAAAGTGATGAAAAAGTGAACAAAAAGTGATGAAAAAGTGATGAAAAAGTGATGAAAAAGTGAACAAAAAAGTGATGAAAAAGTGAACAAAAAAGTGATGAAAAAGTGATGAAAAAGTGATGAAAAAGTGAACAAAAAAGTGATGAAAAAGTGATGAAAAAGTGATGAAAAAGTGATGAAAACGTGAACAAAAAAGTGATGAAAAAGTGAACAAAAAGTGATGAAAAAGTGATGAGAAAGTGATGAAAAAGTGAACAAAAAAGTGATGAAACAGTGAACAAAAAAGTGATGAAAAAGTGATGAAAAAGTGATGAAAAAGTGATGAAAAAGTGAACAAAAAAGTGATGAAAAAGTGAACAAAAAAGTGATGAAAAAGTGATGAAAAAGTGAACAAAAAGTGATGAAACAGTGAACAAAAAAGTGATGAAAAAGTGATGAAAAAGTGATGAAAAAGTGAACAAAAAAGTGATGAAAAAGTGAACAAAAAAGTGATGAAAAAGTGATGAAAAAGTGATGAAAAAGTGAACAAAAAAGTGATGAAAAAGTGATGAAAAAGTGATGAAAAAGTGATTAAAGGTGAACAAAAAAGTGATGAAAAAGTGATGAAAAAGTGAACAAAAAAGTGATGAAAAAGTGAAACAAAAATGCACCAAAAGAGCCACAAAAATGTGACGACAACGCGTCAACAATGCAAGGAAAAAGCTCCATTTAGATCTCCCTCTCCTGGTACTGCTTAATTTTTTACCTTTTTATGCAAACTGCATGTGTGGCTTCTGTTCCACATTGTTTTTTTCTGGATACTTCTGTACGTCTTTGCTGTGTTTTTGTGGAGGTTTGGTGGATTTGTTTATTTCGAGAGTGGAGGGATTTGTAGGTGAGGAGAGAATTTACGGTAAATCAATTTAAGTACTGGTGGGTCATGGAACCATTTTCAGTGGGTCGTGAGTCTAAAAGTTTACATTTGTGAGTATTTTACATTGTGGAGACCCAGCTGCTGTGTAAGAGGTCAGCTTGGCGCCTTTACTTTCCATCACAGTGGTCTCTACCGCGCTCCAGGATCGATTGTTTTGTAGGTTTTCTGTAGAGAGGCTCCGTCAGCAGTGACAACCTTCCAAACAGTTGATCCTGGAGCTTCCTCGAGACCACTGTGATGGAAAGTAAAGGTGCGAAGCGAGGTACCGATGTTCCCCGGGTCCGATGTTCCCTGGGTCCGATGTTCCCCCACTTGTATTGACGGGGGAACATCGGACTCGGGGAACATCGGTACCTCGCATATTAAAAAGTCCCGATGTTCCCCGGGTCCGATGTTCCCCCGTCAATACAAGTGCCAACGCTGCATGCGATCAGGGTAGACTTACGCACAGGCATAACGCAGCGCTCTTCATTCATCAGGCAAAACGTAAAACAATCATCAGCAATTATAAGTAGGCTACTCGTGCCCCAACACTACGTTAGCCTGTAGTGTTCTCTGGAGCCGGTCACAGCGGAGGGTGCACTTCCAACACTACGTTAGCCTGTAGTGTTCTCTGGAGCCGGTCACAGCGGAGGGTGCAAGCAGGGATGACATGTCGAGGCACAAGGAACTGGTACACGATGCAACATCTGCACAGAGACAGCCAGATGTGCGCGTCCTGCAGACAAAGGTACAGACCGCGCAGATGTTTCTGTCCTGGGAGAGGCAGTGAACACTGAATGATCAGGACCGTGGGGTGGGCTTGGACAAAATTGGGTGTTCACAGGTCCATCCGTGGTGCCGCGTAATTGTGCCATTGTGCCGATCTCTTTTCCTTTGCTGCGCTTCCTCAGCGTTCTCATTTAATATAGGCTATGGATCGTTTTTATGTCAAAAAACAGCGGCGCAAATACAGTTCAACGTCATTCAGTCTCAGTGGCCTCAGTGGTGCCTCTCGGAGAGTCTGATGGCCAAAGCACAGTGCGTAATGCGCGGGCGGCGGCACTGGGAGAGGAGTGAGGACGCAATGCATGTCGCCCCATTCGTAAAAAGATCCTAATTTAATGTGTATAAGGCTGGAGTGCAGCCATCAGAAAAGACTTGCTGAGAGTTAGGAGCGGCTATGGCACGAGCCGCTGCACTTGGCTCTCCGCACGCCGCGTGATGGACTACGCTGGGGCTCACGGACAGTCACAAGAAAAAAACATGGATTTACGCACGATCGGGCTACAACAACGAACCAATCAAGCAGGTTGCGAGAATAAACGGGGGGAGATCTGTTTACAAAAAAGAAAAGCGGCTGTGGGTGAGTTTGGTGTTGCTAATTTTACTTTTCTTGTCTGAACTGCGACACGTTCTTATTTTGAGGTTGTACAAAAATGTTGTATAATATGTTATAAAGTAGCCTAATCAGTAGGCTAGTTATGGCGAAACCAAGCCGCTTGTTTCTCCTTTATCCGTGCGTACAGGGCCGCTCTGTGGACTGTCCTCTCCCAAGCTCAGAAAATCACTGACAATCCATCACATTTTCTGAATGGTGAATATGTAATTCTCCCATCAAGAAGACGGTACAGAGCACACAGGTTCAAGAGCAACAGATACAAGCTCTCATTTCTCCCCAACTCTGTGTCTCTTTTAAACAAACTGAAGGATAAAGAGCAGGTGAAGAGTCGTCAGAACTAAGATGAACTCAATTGTTTTATTGTGATGTACGGGCTGCACTGACTTACTGAATTGTTTTATATGAATGGTTTTACTGTATGTGTGACAGCTGCGGGCAATGACAAGACAAATTTCCTCATTGAGGACAATAAAGTTTATCCATCCATCCATCCATCCATCCAAATTAGTTCTTTGCTTTAGGCTACAATGTTGAGGTTCGGCCCTTGGGTGTTTTGGGAATGATGCAAATCGGCCTCCGTGACGCAAACTTGCCGACCCCTGCCCTATGACGTGTGAGGCCTCATTACATGCTCCTCTAACTTGAAGAGATGCCAAAATGATCAGCTCTTTCCCCTAATACTGAGTTAATGTCGTGCTCTGCTCCCGTTTTAGAATCAATGAGTCAAACAAGAAGGAAAAAAAAATCCCCTAATATATGGATCTACCAAACCATTACCTTTGAAACACTTCCCCGACGTGACGAGCCACTGAACGCCTGGAGCAACAGAAAGTGAATTGCTGGCAGTGAATGAAAACAGGTTGCGCAACGCGGGAATGTTTGCCGTCTGATCAATTAGCAGAAAGAGTTTCTGTTGTATGCTTTGAGTCACTGGCTCCGCGGTCTGACTCACGATAGACCTGTAGGACGTGTCACTGTACAGGTTTGAGGCAGATGACCTGTGCATATTCAGGGCATAGGTCACTCTCGTTTTCTCCTTCAGTCCTTTTAAAAGCTGACTGACAGTTGTGAAAAGAACATGAGTCAGAAATGTGTGAGGAAAGAATGGAAAAAAAAAAAAAATGTAATAATGTTGGACGGCCCAGGACCATCTTATGATTATTATTTATAGACACTGTATATATTATGCCCTGAAGTTTTATATTAATTGAATAAAAGATACCTCTAGTTACTATTATTTGACTGCACATGATCCTGTCTACACTGCGTTCCCAAATTATTAAGCAAATTGTATTTTTGTGTCAAAAAGGCCAAAAAAAAAACAATAATAATAATGAAACTCATGGATGGTGTCGTGTCTCGGGGCTCTTTGAATCTCTGACATTAATCTCAGAGACCTGGAATGATTAGTTTTCAGGTTAAGCTCAGTTAAAGGAAAAACTGCTGAAAAGGATGTTCCACTTTATTAAGCAGATCATCATTTTCAAGCAATATGGGAAAGAAAAAGGATCTCTCCGCTGATGAAAAGCGTGAAATAGTTGAATGCCTTGGTCTAGGTGTGAAAACCTTCGATATTTCATGAAAGATTAAGCGTAATCATCGTACTGATAAGAGATTTGTGGATGATTCAGAGCACACTCGGGTTTGTGCTGATAAAGGCACAATAAGGACGGTTTCTGCCAGACAAACACATCAGATTAATAGAACAGCAGCTACAAAGCAGCTTACAGGTATTTGAAGCTGCTGGTGCCTCTGGTTGTGCATAAACCTTCTATCCGGGCCTCCCCTAAACTGTTCATTGAAGCTCATGAACAGAAACGGCTGCAGCGGCTCAGAAATACATGAGGACTCATTTTCAAACAGTCTTGTTCACTGATGAGGCCGTGTGACCCTGGATGGTCAAATCAATGAGTAGTGGATGGTTGGTGAATGACCACAATGTCCCAACAAGGCTGTGACGTCAGTAAAGAGGTGGCGAAGTCATGTTTTGGGCCAGAATCATGGTGAGAGAGCTGGTCGGCCCCTTTAGGCCCTTTTAGGCTCCCTGAAGGTGTGAAAATGACCTCTGAAAAATATGTTCCACTGGCTGCTATGGGCATAAAAGGAGAGAGACACATTAAATGCTCCTCTACCAGTGAAAGACTTGAAAATTATGCTGACTCTCATTTGAGTTGACAATTTTGCCGCCCCCGAGTGTTTCTCCAGAGCTGATGCAACACGTGAATTTCTCCAATATGAGATCAATAAAGTTGAAACAAACCACACACTAGAAAAAGAAAATCATCTTAAGGAATTCATCTGAAACACTGAAGAGGCAGCAGACTGGTTGCCTCGCTTCCGTCATTCTACCCCAGGGCAGCTGTCCGTCACCAAGTATGGAGTGAATGAATAATGCAATGTAAAGCGTCTTTGAGTGTCCAGAAAAGCGCTATATAAAACCAATGCATTATTATTATTATTATTATAATTTCAGAGGATCAGAGGAGGCAGAAAGGAGCAGCTGAGGTGGCTCGGGCATCTGTTCCGGAGCCTCCTGGTCGCCTCCCGCGGGAGGTGTTCCAGGCATGTCCTAGTGGGACAAGGCCTCGTGGAAGGCCCAGGACACGCTGGTGGGACTATGTCTCCGAGCTGGCCTGGTGTCGCCTCGGGGTCAGAACAGCTGGAGGAGGTGTGTGTGGACCGGGAAGTTTGGGCATCTCTGCTGAGACTGCTGCCCCCGCCACCCGGCCCCGGATAAAGCGGAAGAAAATGGATGGATGGATGGATGGAGGATCAGAGGAGACTGAAGGCAGCCAGGTTTCCTCCGAGTTCTACGGTTTCTCCGACCTCCAAAAACATGCTGGTCAGGTTGGCCTATCAGTCGAAGCGGCTCAGGACTAACACCTGAAAAAAAAATTATTGAATGGTTCTACAATGACAAAAAAGTTCTAACTTAGAAAAAAAAAAGTACATTTACTCGAATAAAGAGACTAAACCTAAAGTTTGAGGAGGTTTGGTCTAGTGTAAGATGAAATAAACATCTTTTTGCCTATGGAACAAGCACTTTCATTAGACCCTCGTCGAACCCCCACCTTAACGTGGTGGAGGGATCTGACACAATGATCCTGGAGCTCTGTGGTCCAGGGTTTTGTGCCCCTGGTGGGTCTCCCAGGGCAAACAGAAAAAAAGCGGTTCAGAAGCCCCTTATGAGAGACCACAAGGATCCACCACCTGCAGGAGGCGCCATAGGGGCGGCTGCCATGTGAAACGACCCGACAACGGACAAGTGGAAGAAGAAGGATTTTTTTTGTATCATTTCAAGTGAAGAAGAAATATTTCTGCTTGTTTACCATCATCTCATCTTAGTTCAAACTGACTCATATTCAACACAAGATAATTCAAGAAATTTTAAGTCATTTATCTCATTTAAGATGGTCATTTTTCCAGTGCATTTTCATTTCTACAGAGCGCTGACATCTCACCTGCCAACGCCAGAGCACCGAAGTTCACCCTTCACCTCTGCTTCTATTGTTATAACAGCTTTATCTTTATGACATCTTATACCTCTGATTCAGTGTCACTGCAGCCTGACTCATGGTCGGAGTGCGTGCCGCTGGGGTTGTGCGAGTCCACTGTGAAAGCTGCATTTGTCGACTAATTAGGGCCTTTAGAAACTGATAAGACTTTGTGACTCCTCCAGAGCAAACAGGCGCAGGTTGACGGCCGTGTTACACAATAATTACCAGGCTGTAAAAGGAAATGGGATGACAAATGGATCTCACTATGACAGGAGCATAAATCAAAAGTGAAAACTAACCTTTGTGGGAATTAAAAGCTTCTGTGGAAACGAGCCAAGGTTTAAGTAAAGGTCATTTTACTGTAAGAGTCACATCAAAACCTTCACAATGCGCTCCGTAGATTCAGATGGAGCCGGATCCGTGATGGGAAAAACCTGGACTTTTCTATTTATGTTACATTAAAATGATCAACTCAAATCAAATTATCTCAGTACAACTTGTGCATAACTAATATGTTATCAGTTATTCTTTAAAGCAGTACAAAGTAACTTGTCTACCTTAATAACAGGTCCCTCTGGGGGTAGTACAAGCGTTAATGGGATGAATGGAGGGTCTTTCATCTCCCCCTGGTGTCTCTGGCCATTGCAACTTCACTGACACCGGGTCGGAGTCACCAATACACACTAATGGAATCACGGAGAAGAAGCTAAAAGGCTAACGGGCAAAGCTAACTGCGGGCTAGCGCCACTTAAACAGTATTTACAGCCAAGTTTGAGTGAAAAAAAAAAGATCTCAATTGTGTAATTGGATGAACAATATCCCTCTGTCCCTTTGTCTTTTCTGTCAGCGTCACAGACGCAACATGCTACAACACCTGCAGTTGCGCTTATGGCCTCTAGGGGCATGAGTTCTGCTTTGACTAATAACGTCCATCCATCTTCTTACAATTTTCTGTTTCCGGGTTGTGGGGGCAGCTGTTGGAGCTGCCCATATCACATTGCACCAGCCCCTTATGGCTCACCTGCAGGTGGTGGGTCCACAGAAGGACGGCCTCATGGTTCTAACAGGACCTGTTGGTCTCTCATGAGGGGCTTCTGAACCGCTCTTTGTCTGACCCGTCACTTAGGACCTGTTTGCCCTGGGAGACCCTACAGGGGCACGAAGCCCCCGACAACAGAGCTCCAGGATCATTCAGGTGTTCAAACCCTCCACCACGTTACGGTGGTGGTTCCAGGAGGCGTAAAAGTATTTTCATAAATATAAATTTAGGAAATTTAAAGCCACACCGTGTAGAATTTTACCCAATAAATAAAAGAGAAATAAAAGCATTTATTTCATGACAGATTTTTCATCATTGAAAAAATACCTCATAAATGTACAAACAAACATGAGCTTTTGCAGTAAGCAGCACAGACATGACTGTGACTTTACTGGGAGTGGGTACGTCTCCAGCTCGTCTCCATGGCGATGTCGACTAAAGTCAGCAGAATAAAAGATTTGAACAGGTCAGGTCCTCATCCAAATCCATCCTTTGATTACCCACTGCAGCAGTAGACTTCTGCGTAGAGCTGGAACATGTTTTGTATTGGTCAACACCATAGTCCAAAATGTTACGCAGTGTCCCTTTAACTAATTATAAACGATTTTAGTCTATGGTGATCCAATCATAGTTTCTGTCCCAGCTTGTATTAGTTGACGTTACCATTAGCATGCTGCCGCTAGCTTTAGCATACTGTTGCTAACTGCGGCCTAGATCAAACATCTCTTTCACAAGAGTGCCCTGTTCATTCTATTGTCTCCAATCTGTCAGAATCTCCTCAGTCCGTGATCCAGCGCTGTGTCCTCAAAAATAATAAATAAATAAATAAATAATATAAATAAAGTCCTTCAGTTTTCAAAGCTGCCAATTCCAGAGAGCGGCCGGTGTTCGAGCGGGAGACCAGGGTGACGTCAGTGCAGCAGGGGCGAAGCAGAGACACTCGGGGTCTGGGGGAACCAACTAGAAACTTAACTTTTTTTATTTATATATTTTAATATTTTATTTATGCATACTTTGTGTTGTTTATTGTTTAGACATAGCATCATTTCCACATTATACAGCATTATATTGTCTGCTTCAACAGTCATTAAAACGGTGGTTTACATTATTCTCGTGAACAGATGTCACTCGCCTTTTACTGCTGCAGATCTAAGAGTGAAAATATTCGTAAAAGTGAATCAAAACAAAGAAATTTCCTTTTTCCTGATCCGCTCCTAAACAAACACAGTGTTGACGAAAGCGCCTCCAGTGACTAAACCCTGGTAACAATAACATCATAATCTTTACATATTTAAGGCCCGGGGATTATCTGTGCCACGGATCCGATGAGCCGCACGTGTGGTAAACAACTCAAAACGGACGCCGCTATTAAGTATTTCTTACGGATTTGTGACGTGGATTTAGCTGCGCACACATGAAGGATAGATCCAGTAACGCGTCATGCAGGGGTAAAAGAAGTCTGCGATTGGAGTCAACATTTTTAGCATATGGATGTTTTTTCAGTGGATTGTTCAGTAGAGGCGACAAACCAGCACTTAGCCTAGCGTTAGCATGAATATGTAGCATAAATAGGGAAGCCCGGTGCCCTTTTTTAAAGAATAGGGGGGGACGTTTAGTCCTTTTTATGGCATTTATATTTGAACACTTTTCTCAAGAAGCTTTTAGATTTCGGAAAAGTCAAACCGGAGAAAACGTATTTGGTTAAGGCGGGGGTTAAGTCTACGGATGTTTTGAATTGACTCATTTGGGACTTTTACAGCACCAGTCAGGAGTCTGGTCTGTTGAGCTACATAGCAATTAGCATTCCATCATGGTAACAGCATCAGTGTGTGTGTGTGTACTTGTACTTACGACATTGTGAGGACCCGTTTTTAACCAACAGAGTGAGGACATTTTTGTAGAGTACATTTTGGGTGGTCCTCACTTATTTTAAGGACTGTTTGAGGGTCAAGGTGTGGTTTTAGGGTTTGAATTGCAACACAAACGCACATGTTCCCTCCCCACTCCCCCACAACCCCTCTACCGGCCGCGGAGTCGATCTGGTTGGAGGAAAATGTGCGTCTCCACCCACTTAAATGCGGCAAGTCTGGAGCTGCAAGATCACAAAGTGGCTCCTACTGAGAGCAAAATGTCACACTATCGTCAGCGCTTTGAAAACACAAGATCGGGCCCATTATGTCTATGAGTGTCCTCGCTAAGATAGAAGTACAAGATTGTTTGTGTGTGTGTGTTCTTGTACTTAGGACATTGTGAGGACAAGTTTGAGTTTTTCGACATTAACCTCTTAGCCTCCGTCTTGACCGAGCACATTTTTTCCAGTTCGGCTTTACCTGAATCTTAAAGGCTTCTTGACCGGAGAGTTTACAGCCTTTAGGCCAGTGTAACGCCTCATTTGAAAGCGAAGAACTACAAAACAGATCGTAACTTTTTTGTCATGTTGTCGCCCCGTTGTTGTCACATTTTTGAAACTTTTTGGTTGCTTTTCCGTTCCTTTTTTGTCTCTCTTTTATCATTGTTTTCCTGCTTCTATGTTTTCATCCTTGTTTTCATCACTATTTTGACGCTTTTTGCAAGAAGCTTTTAAATTTAGATTGTTACGACCCGGCTCAGCTAGTTAAAAAGAAGTAACAAAAAACAAAATTGAAAATGGAAAAATAAAGTTGTAATTTAATAGGCCACACAAACAATAATATACAAAAAGGAGCGAGCCTGGAGGCCGTAACAGATTGACTGCGTAGCATTTTGGATTATATTGTTGCCAGCAATATGAAACACGTTCCTCATTAGCAGCTTAGCCTAGCCTAGCATTTAGCTTTTTGCTGAATAGATTTGGGACCAAGCCTATTTAAAGAGGGGGTATTATGCTTTTTTCAATCACACCTTGTATAAAATTGCTCTCTCAAAATGGCTGTAGTGAATGTCTTGAAATAGGCCTCTGTCTCTTTAAGAACCTCTGACCCTTTCAGACACGCCCCCTCCACACGCTGTCTGTGGCATCAGTGGGGAGGGGGTTCTGCTGAGGAGCAGTGGTTGGTTACTCGGCTGGTGACGAAAGCTCGGAGGCGTCTCCAGGAGGTGGGGGCGTTCCTAGGAGGACTCAAGCAAACCTATCCCTAAAATGGCCGCCATCAGAGTTTTTACAGATTACTCAAAAATATGTGAATGTGCCAAGGCAACACTTCAGGCATGTTTTTAATGAGGGAATGACAGAATAACATGATGTAAAGCTTGAAAAAGTCATATTCGGCTGCGTTTAGTCTGGAGAGATGAGCCGCTGTTTTATCATTTTTTAGATATTTCTCAACAATAAAATATCATGGGTTAAAAAAAAATGCTTGTATTTCCTTCTATTTAATTGGGTGAAATGTCACGCGGTGTAAAAAACCTGTTACCATAAAGTAATTTGGACTCCGCCTGTTCCTGCACGCTGATCTTCCTGGTCACCTGTGAACTGTAAATACCCTACAGACATGGTAGGAATAGTAGTAGTAAAGACATACTCGTCATAGTAAGTATACAGCAGTATTTTCCCATGCTCATGTGTTCCTGTTCTCTCTGATCTTCCTGGTGACAGTAAATTCCATATAATCGGTCATTAATCCTCTTTCTCCTCGTGGTGTTTATTGTTTACGGCCGTTGAACTGGAAAAACAGGCTCTGTCCGGAAGATCTGCGATGCACAGGCTGAGAAAGCACCTCGAGGAAAGTCATTTTATTGCAAAATTATACACGCGTAATCATGCCGTAACCTCAGACTTCTGGGAATCGGCAGGTACTCGTTTCTACTTCCTTTTCAAGCAGACACGACAAAAACAGAGTGATTTAAACAGTTATAATTAGGAATGCACCGACCTGGGAAACAGCTGACAAATATTTATTGAAGCTTTATTATTTCATTAACTTGTAATAATAAACTAAGTAATAATCATAGTTTTATTTAACACATTGAGTGCCAAAAATCCAGACCATTTAGCACCACAGCGTATTCTATGTTATACCTATGCTGTGGCTCGAAAGACGAGACTCTAAGCCAGGGGCAAGTTTGTGTGGCCGATTTTCATCATCACCAAATCACCGAGGGCCGAACCACTGAAGCCAATTTTTTTTTACCCAAATCTAAAAGCTTCAAAGCAACAGGTGTAGTGCCTCATTTGAAAGCTAAGGCCTGCAAAACTAATAGTAGCTTTTTGTTGCGTTGTTGCCGCTCTTTTGTCAAATTTTTGAAGCGTCTTTGAAGTTTTTATTGTGGGTTTTTAAGCAAGTTTAAGGCGAGACACTGCAGGTGAATAGGGAAAAAAAAAAAATGTAGAGATGTCAATTTGAAACTTTTGCTGAACATCACAGATATAAATATGAGAAAAGAATGTACTGCACTTTTTCTGTCATTTTATGTTTTCACATAAAAATAAGGCATTTTGAGCATTAAAATGGCCAAAATTGCCTATATTTTGGGCAACGAAATCAAAATAATGAATTGAGCCAGATTATAGTTTTATTTTATTGATATTAGTAACTAACATTTTTTCAGAGGGGATTTTGGATATTTTGTTTAGTTTTTCAATAAACTAATCATCAGTGAAAAAATCTTTAAAAACTCAAATTTCGCCTGTTTTTTTTGGTTTCAAAGCTGAATAAATCAGGCTAGGAATTAGATATTAAAAAATCCCTCTGAAAAAACCTTCAGAATATTGTTAGGTCTCAGACTGTAAAGTTTGGAGTCTGTGGGAGCTTCTATAAGGGCTCAGGCTCTGCCCGAGTGCGGCTTCTCTCATTCAGAGAAAACCAGCCCTGAAGTTTTGTAGCGAGTGCGCATGCTCGGCCCGTTCTTCGACTTTTCCGCTCCAGCGTCTCGTAGGAGGAAAAATACCGTATTTGGGTGAAATCGTCATCACGGGGCCCCTTAGCAGGACACGTGGATGTAAAATCTGTCAATATTTATGAATGAAAACCCGCTTGAAAGACGGCCTTTCGCAGCAGCTACTTCCGGGTCGCCCCCACCTCGCAGACAAAACATCATAAAATAAACATCATACGGGTGAGTTTTGTCATTTTTATATCTGACATGAAAACTTAAATGTAAAGGGAGGAAAATAGATAAAAATCTCCACTTCGACCTCTACGTGAAAAATCAATACTTTCACCTGCCGTTTCTGTTGTATTATTGTTGCTTTTCTGGCATGTTTTAGTCATTCTAAAAAATGATGTGTTTATGTCGCTTTTTCGTCACTTTGTTGTGTTTCGATGCCATTTTGATGCTTTCTTTTCAAGAAGCTTTTAGGTTTGGGTAAAGCCAAAAATGTGCTTAGTTCAGGTGGGAGTTAAGAGGTTAAAAAACATATGTAAACATTTTGTATTTATATTATATTATTGTTTTTACACAATAACCACCAAAGCAAAAAGTGGCTCATCTTCCCCCAACTTTGGCAGGTATGTGAGCAAATTCATCTTGAGGTCTCAGAGGTTCTGTGCAGGACGTTGGCCTGACGTTGCCTATCCCTGCTCTATAAGCTCTCTGTAGGTGAAAACAGTTTAATTCTACGTGCCTCCTGTGCCTTCCTGAGAAATCTAAGCTAAACAGAGGCTAGTTCTAAAAGGGGGGTTTTATGAAACACAACTGTCCCTCATTTCACTCTCTTCACTGAGCTGTGACTGAAAAAAGGGGAATCAGAAAAGAACATCGATGATTGTGAATGTCTGGGCGTGAGTTTCATGTTGTTCTAAGAGAACACAGAGCTCCTTTTTGTTTTTGGCACTCAATGTTTTAAGTAGAGAAGTAATTTAATGTTGTATATTAACCTCTTAACTCCCGCCTGAACCGAGAGGATCTTTTTCCTCACGGCATCAGATTTTTTTTTTCCATTATTTTTTTGTTGGGTATTCAACTCATTTTTGTAACTTTTTTGTCATTTTTTCGTCAATTTTTTATCCATTTTTTGTCATTTTTGTCACATTTTTGTCACTTTTTTGTCACACTTTTGTAATTTTTTTTTGGCAAATTTTGTCAATTTTTTATCACCTTTTTTGTCAATTTCTTTTGACATTTTTGCCACTTTTTCATCAATTTTTCGTCACTTTTTTGTCAATGTTTTCTCACTTTTTTGTCACATTTCCATCATTGTTTTCGTCTCAGTTTTGTCGCTATTTTCACACCTTTTTCCCAGAAGCTTTTGGACTGGGGTAAAGCCAAACTGGAGAAAATGTGCTCGGTTCAGGTGGGGGTTAAGGGGTTAAATTATTATAGGGAAGTTCCATAGATTTCTGACTCAATCATTTCCCATTGACATAACGTGGTCGGCACGGCAACAGTTTGAAATTGTTTGCCTTTAACTATGTCACTTCCTGTGTGTGTCCAATAAGGAAGTGAAACCATCATATCACTAACATCACAAAAAATGTCAAACTATGGAAAATTGAGGATTTTTTTTTTTATTTTATTTTTTTTACTTTAACCCCTTAACTCCCACCTGAACCGAGCACATTTTCTCCAGTTTGGCTTTACCCCAGTCCAAAAGCTTCTGGAAAAAAGCTGAGATGAAAACAATGATGGAAATGGGACAAAAAAGTGAGAAAACATTGACAAAAAAGTAACGAAAAATTGATGGAAAAAGAGGCAAAAATGTCACAAAAATGTCACAAGAAATTGACAAAAAATTACAAAAAAAATGACAAAAAAGAGACGAAAAATTGACAAAAAATGACACAAATTTGACAAAAAAATGACAAAAAATTGACAAAAAATGTGATAAAAATGTGACAAAAAAATGACAAAAATGTGATAAAAAATTGACAAAAAATTACAAAAATATGACAAAAAAGTGACAAAAAATTGACAAAAAATGACACAAATGTCACAAAAAAATGACAAAAATTTGATTAAAAAATTGACGAGAAAATGAGAGAAATGTGACAAAAAATGATAAAAATGTGATAAAAATTTGACCAAAAAATTACAAAAAATTGACAAAAAAATGTAAAAAGAAGTAACAAAAATGAGTTGAACACCCAACAAAAAAAATTATGGAAAAAAAATCTGATGACGTGAGGAAAATGATCCTCTCAGGCGGGTTCAGGCGGGAGTTAAAAGGTTAAGTAACTTTATACATTTGAATGAATACACTTAAAACTGTTTTTTTGGACATGCAAAGAGACTTTACATCGGGGAAACTCAAGTGCTGGGTTCAGGTGACATCTAAAGGCCTATAATATTAGATAGAGGTAAAAGTATTTTGTTTTTGAGAACATTTTTGGTCTTTTACAGAGAGACCATGGACCCAGTGACTGATATTAACGATCATTTTTGTAATTCAGGCATAAGTGTAATGCTGTTAATAGGAAAAACTGTCTCCTGCCCCCACATCACATTCTAGAACCTGAAAACAACCAATACAAGAAAAATATTGCAATGTTTGATATTTCAATACAATAATTTCCATGATATTTAACCAAAAGTGTAAGCAATGGTGTAATTGGGCACCAGTGCTTTGGCAGTGATAGTGTTTCTATCGGTTATTGTTGTTCATGACTCTTTTACAGCCCGTGGAAAGTACCTTCTCTGCCTCACCCTTCGTCCACAGATCTCGTGATGATCCTCTGGGATAGAGTCTGACTCAGAACCAGCTGTGGGTCACAAGGACACGCTGTTTCCACTTTCATTATCACCAGAAGATAAGGCTGTGCACAGGCTGCCACACCGATACGGCACCTGTTGGAGACCGTCGACATGGACACGCCTTCAACACGCCTTCAACACTCACTTATGAGGGTGTGTTTTTTTATTTATGGAAGACTTTACTTACTGTCCGCGTTGGGAACTTTGTCCCTGCATTTGACCCGCCCTGTAATGGGTAAAGGCCAAACGATCTGTTTGAAAACCGAACCAAAAATGGATAAATGTCAAAGCAAAGGAAAAACACGAGGTTCTGCTACAGGTAGAGAATAAAATGAACTAGCTATTTATGATATTGGGTCGGCTGTGTCTTATAGCTATAACTGAGGCTCAGGCACTGAAGGTTAAGACTTGCATATCAGAGTGACGCACCACAGGGTATTTACGCTCTTCATGTGGAAGCACAGACAGACTTGAAGTATTGTTTGTGTTCATTTGTAGAGCAAAACAAAGACTTTTTCTGAGGGTATTTTGGATCTGAATAAGCGTGTTAAAAGTGAGAAAATAAAAAAATTCAAAATATTCTTCAGTACAAGAGTCTGTGGAAATGTTGAGGAAAATCTCACTATAAGAAACGCGACCTAAATACTTCTTTCCCGCGGCGGTCTTCCAGAAAGTAAATGCCCATATTTGTCTTACAGAGTCCCCTCAAATGAATGTTTTCCCTGTGACGTCTCGCTCTAGAATCAGTGATTTTGCTCAGAATGATCAACCTTTAAACCTATCGGGGCGGACTGGCCATAGGTCCATTCTGGAGGAGCACAGAAGGGCTGCTGGCTTGAGGGCCATCAGCCTGTAAGGGGGTGCTGCTACCCGGCCTTACAATTGCACAGCGAAGCAGCAAAAAAAAAAAAAAATCTCTATTCTATTTGTTTAACGGCTCTGTTGTTCATTGGTTACACAGCAATTGCGCGAAAAAGAAAGTAGGTCTATTATAAATTGATGTCAAAATATGTGTTTGTGGACGCGTGTGTTTACACTAATTTGGGCCAGGCTGGTCAGAGTCCAGGGCCGTTTTTTAGTCCCAGTCCCGCCCCTGCTGATGCTGAATAAACTTCTCCTGCATAAGACATCCAGACTCCTGCCTGTTTTTCATCCATCCTCTCGGACACCATTGTTTCTTCTCTCACAGCTACATCCTTACAGAGTAAACAAACACATAACATTTATCAAAGCTAAATATTGAATGGATTTGTAACGTGCTTGCTCCGATTTCAGCCGGAGCGATCCCAGATTAATATCAGTTATTGGCGCTGTGATATCAATCGCACTAAAGCAAGGGATAATTATCGGGAAAATAAGCACCGACAGGGCGAACCGGACCTCGACGTGAAGCCTGCTTGGCAACGTTTGGCTAAGCTAGTAGCAGCAAGGCTAGCTAGTTATTGCTAGCCTCGCTACTTAGTTGAGGAGCAACTTCACAAGCGATTCCCCCGACTTCTCTCACAGACACGGGGACAGACACAGTGTCCTCGACAACTATGTGCGGAGTGATATGAAAGACATGTATTACAAGCTCCGTTGCCATTAGCAGCGGTCATTATTTTTTTCAGAGGTCCTCTATCAGAAAAGAATGACCGGTAGAACGTTGGAAAATCCCATTCAAGTCAATGGAGCGTTCTACTTGCATTGTGAAGAGCCGTGTAATAAGCAAGGGATAATGTTTAGAACGCTGGTCATTATCGGGAAAATAAGCACCGACAGGGCGAACCGGTCTTGTTTCGCCCTGTCGCTTATTATACGGCCATTTGCCAACTGAACACACACAACATAAACTTTGTGAACTTTTATGAAGGCCGAAAGGTTTATTTAATGACTTCCGCGACAAATAGTTCCCAAAAGTTTGCGCGTTGCTCGGCAACGTTTTGCTAGGCTAGAAGCAGCGCGGCTAGTAGCTAGCCTAGCTACTTAGCTGAAGGTGCAGTTGGAGGAATGGTGGTGAGTAAGTTGAGTCAGACTCACGCTAACTTCACGAGCAATTCCCCAAACTTCTCTCTCAGTGACGGGGACAGAGAGAGTGTCGCTACTACGTACGCGCGGAGTGATATGAAAGCACCAACTCCGGTGCCATTGGCAGCGTCATTATTTTTCTCAGAGGTCCTTTATCAGAAAAGAATGACCGGTAGAACGTTGGGAAATCCCATTCAAATCAACGGAGCTTCTACTTACGTTGTGAAGAGCCGTATAATAATGGCAGTTAATATCAGAAATGAGTCACCTTTGCAAAGAAAAATCATCCTATTACATTATTGGGTTGTTTCCAATATCACTTGTTCATTTGTAGAGCAAAACAAAGACTTTTTCTGAGGGTATTTTGGATCTTGTTTAGTTTTTGAATAAGCGCGTTAAAAGTGAGAAAATATGCAAAAAACATTCTTCAGTACAAGAGTCTGTGGAGATGTTTTAAGGAAAATCTCACTATAAGAAATGCGACCAAAAGACTTTTTTCCCTCGGTGGTCTTCCAGAAAGTAAATGCCCATATTTGTCTAACAGAGTCCCCATGAATGAATCCACCTTTAAACCTGTCAGGGACACTGGGGCTGGGGGCGTTATATTCACACTTTCAATCAACAAAGATAAAAATGAATATTTATCAGACTGAGATCAAAAGGTCAGGTTTAATCCAGCTGAGATTGGATCTACTAACTTTTTTAACCACTATGACATTTTCTCCCGCTCTTCAAGCTTTCATTTGTCAGGTTTTCATTACGGATGCTCTTTCTGACGAGTGGGGATTGTAGATTTCGATCTTACGCAGAAACACAATGTGCTTTATCTGAGATTGAACCACTCTCTCTATATATAATGTGACCTATGCTTTATCTGATCCAAGTGAAAAGGTCAACAGTTCTAATCCAGGTGAGATATGAAGCGCCATTCCTAATCTGCACAAGTTCACTTTGTTTGATAAAGCGGCTTCTGTATGTCCCGCATTTCTACTTCCTGTCATCCTAAACATTTTCAAGTACGAGCAAGAGGGTCCCGGGTTCGATTCCCACCTGGACGGGGCCTTTCTGAGGGGAGTTTGCGTGTTCTCCCATGTTTTTCCGACCACTAAAAATATATAGAATATGTTTCCTTCAAGGGTTGGGACTCCCCTGAAGAAGAGATCCCTGTGATGCTTCAGGATCAATTTTATTTCAGGTTTTTTTAAGTTGGGATGTATGACGGAAAAAATGACAGAAATGTGACAAAAAATGACAAAAATGTGACAAAAAAACTGACATAAATGTGATAAAAATTTGACAAAAAAATTACAAAAATATGACAAAAAAGTGACGAAAAATTGACGAAAAAAAATGACAGAAATGTGACAAAAAAGGACACAAATTTGACAAAAAAATGACAAAAATGTGATAAAAATTTGACAAACAAGTTACAAAAATATGACAAAAAAGTGACAAAAAATTGACAAAAAAGTGAAAAAAAATTGACAAAAAAGTGACAAAAATGTGAAAAAAAATGTGATAAAAATTTTACAAAAAAATTACTAAAATTTGATTAAAAAATGGACGAAAAAATGACAGAAATGTGACAAAAAATGACCAAAATTTGACAAAAAAATTACAAAAATGTGACAAAAATGTGATAAAAATTGGACAAAAAATTATACAAATGTGACAAAAAAATGACAAAAATTTGATGAAAAAAGTGATGAAAAAAATGACAGAAATGTGACAAAAAAATGACAAAAATGTGATAAAAATTTGACAAACAAGTTACAAAAATATGACAAAAAGTGACGAAAAATTGACAAAAAATGACACAAATTTGACAAAAAAAACTACAATAAATTGACAAAAATGTGATAAAAAATTACAAAAATATGATAAAAAATTACAAAAATGTGAAACATAATGTGATAAAAATTTTACAAAAAAATGACTAAAATTTGATTAAAAAATTGACGAAAAAAATTACAAAAAATTGACAAAAAAAATGACAAAAGAAGTATCAAAAATGAGTTGAACACCCAACAAAAAAAGATGGAAAAAAAATCTGATGACGTGAGGAAAATGATCCTCTCAGGCGGGTTCCGTTGGGAGTTGAAAGGTTAAGTAACTTTATACATTTGAATGAATACACTTAAAACTGTTTTTTTGGACATGCAAAGAGACTTTACATCGGGGAAACTCAAGTACTGCGTTTCAGGTGACATCTAAAGTCCTATAACATTAGATAGAGGTAAAAGTATTTTGTTTTTGAGAACATTTTTGGTCTTTTGCAGAGAGATCATGGACCCAGTGACTGATATTAACGATCATTTTTGTAATTCAGGCATAAGTGTAATGCTGTTAATAGGAAAAACTGTCTCCTGTTCTCCCATGTTTTTCCGACCACTAAAAATATATACAATATGTTTCCCTCTAGGGTCGGGACTCCCCTGAAGAAGAGATCCCTATGATGCTTCAGGATCATTTATTTCAGGTTTTTTAGGTTAGGGTGCATACGTAAACCATGGAGTTACATAAAAAGAAAAGAAGTCGATCGACCGAACACTTTTCTTCCGGTTTCCCCCTTTTTATTCGTGAACTCAGCGTCACCTCCTGCGCTTAAGCCTCTGGGCTCAAAGGTCACGGCTCTTCCTGCATTATCGAGGCCATAAACGTGATTGACAATGTCTTGTTCACCTAAGAAATTGCAGCTTATGTAAATGCACTTGGGTGTTTGAAATAATCTATAGTTTATGAATGTATAGGGTGAGGTTATAATCCAGTGCCAGGGGTCGCGCAAAGATCTGTCAAATATGAGAAACATGTTGCGATGCACGACCTGAATTAGCGCTTCCCCTCGGTTTACTGGAAGGGGGTGTGGCCACACGTGCTAGACACCATATTATTTGCAACAATTTATTGCTGTTTGAACTTCTGTGTGTAACATGTTTAAACAAGAAGTGCTGGTCCGGTGTTTCCCAGCTGTCATGTTATTTTGACACAGCTTTAAAGGAACAGGCCACCGTTTTTACAGACTGAGATATGTTCTGACCTGAGCTTAGACGAGTTGATGCGTAACTGTCGGGTCTTTATGCGTGCGCTCAGTCTACCAGGACAGGTATAGTGCAAAACTGGGGTGAAGTTAGAAGCTACCAAGCTGTTCCACGTTATCCCTGTTTAAATACAGTGATTTTCTAAGCGGATAAAAGGGGCACTATATTGTAAGGCGTCGCAACATGTTTAGGAGCCCTTCGACTGGGTGGACGTCGAAGGGCTACCTTTAAATATTGTTAAAGAGGGGGCATTATGCTTTTGTCAATCACATAGCACCAGTCTACAGCACACTACAATGATGACGGAACCTTCTGTTGGTCTGTAAATGCAGTAAATTAGAATAACTGCCTTGTATAAAATGTCTCTCTCAAAATGGCTGTAGTGAATGTCTTGAAATAGGCCTCTGTCTCTTTAAGAACCTCTGACTCTTTCCGACACGCCCCCTCCACACGCTGTCTGTGGCATCAGTGGGGAGGGGGTTCTGCTGAGGGGCAGTGGTCGGTTACTCGGCTGGTGACGAAAGCTCGGAGGCGTCTCCAGGAGGTGGGGGCGTTCCTAGGAGGACTCAGGCAAACCTATCCCTAAAATGGCCGCCATCAGAGTTTTTACAGATTACTCAAAAATATGTGAATGAGCCAAGGCAACACTTCAGGCATGTTTTTAATGAGGGAGTGACATAATAACATGATGTGAAGCTGGAAAAAGTCGATTTTGCATAATACCCCCCTTTAAGTCCAAGACTGGTAAGTTCGGAGTCTGTAGGAGCTACTAAAGGTGAGATGTTGTTGAAAGAGTGTGAGAAGAAAATTAATGTAATTTGGAGAAAATGGGCACATGCGCCTTTATACTTCTACCGTCTACGGCTGTCTCCCAGAAAGGAAATGCCCATATTTGAAGTACAGCCTCATCTCAGTCACAGCCTTTCGTGCTACACGTGGATACCAAACGAGTCAGTCCTTGTGAAAGAATTTGCGTGTGAAAAAACATCATAAAATACAGTGGGTTGCATAAGTATCGGCCTTTAACTTTTCCACATTTTGCCACACTATGGACCATAAACATAAATATATTTATTGAAATTTTCTGTGAAAGACACACACGAAGTGACACACAATCGTGAAGCAAAATAAATATATATATAAAAAATAAAAAACTGAAAAGGCCCCTGGATGAACTGTAGAGAGCTACAGCTCAGGTGGGGGAAAGCAACTGGGACTTCTTATGGTTTTCTTTCAAAAATGCCTTCTACTTCTTCCACTCATAAGGCCAGATTTGTGCAGTGTACGACTAATAGTTGTTCGGTGGACAGTTTCCCCCACCTGAGCTGTGTCTCTCTGCAGTTCATCCATAGGCTTCTTGGTAACAGCTGTGGTCAGTGCTGTCCTTGTTCGGTCAGTAAGTTGAGGAGGACGGCCGGGTCTTGGTAGGTTTGCAGTGATGCAGTGACTCTTTCCATTCCTGGATGGTGTTTTTAACTGTACTTTGAGAGATGTTCAAAGCTTTGGAAATCTTTTTATAACCTAACCCAGCTTTATACTTCTCAATAACTTCATCCCGGACCTGCCTGTGTTCTTGGACTTCATGATGCTTCTGCTCCACAATAGTCTCTTCACAGACCTCTGAGACCATCACAGAGCAGCTGTATTTGAACTGACATTAGATCACACACAGGTCGACTCTGTTTAGTTATTGGGTCAACATGTGATCATTCACAAATCATCAGGCAACTTCTGAAGGAAATTGGTTTCACTAAAAGGAAAGGGGGGGCGGCACTTTTGCACATCACACTTTTCAGTTTTTTAGTGTGTGTCACTTAGTGTGTGTCTTTCACATAAAATTTCAATTAAATATATTTATTTTTATGGTCCATAGTTTGGCAAAATGTCAAAAAGTTAAATGGGGCCCATACTTATGAAAACCACTGTAAACATAGCAAAGGCTGAGAGATAAAACTATAACTAAGAATCTCAACAATTGCTTTTGCCAAAAATAATTTCGACACACTATACCAGGGGTCCTCAAACTACGGCCCGCGGGCCGGATGATTTAATCCGGCCCCCGACTTGTAGAGCACAAAGCCCTGAGTATGTAAAAAAAAAGTCTCTAGCCCATTCTTGTACGGAGTTAGGATATTTTAACTAAATAACCAGTTTACTCATTCCGGCCACTAGGGGCAATTTGAATAAATAAAAAATAATTCCACAGGTGTCCAGCAGAGGGCACTGACATAAGAGATCAGAATATAAACACATTATAGCCACGTGGTAAATGAAGCTTACCACCACAGAGTGCGGAGAGAATGAATAATGACGACAGTACTTTGAGAAACTTGTGAACAGGCTTGTAAAGTACAATACAAGTGTAAGAAGTTATTACTTTGGTCAAATTACATAAGGATGTTTTATTTGAAAATAAAAATAAATGGAAATTAAAACAAAGTGTGAAGACTTGATTACTATTTTTGCAAACCACTGCAGTGAAACAAATATGAGCCTGAACTATATCTTGTGGATATAGTGGGGACGACTGTGTAGGCGAGTCATCTCTACTTCACAAAGAGGCATTTTGGTCTGAGTCATACAATTCTATGTAACTAGCTGAGACCCGGCCTTCGGCCGGGCCTCGCTAGGCTCCACATTTGATATTCTGAGATTGTGAGTTATTACAAAGAAATGTCCAACCCGTCACACAGTTCAGCTGTAGAGCAGTGGTTCCCAACCCATTCCAAAAACTATGGCCACTAAATGTGTGAAATAATGAATGCTAAAAATAATTTCAAACAAACTGCAATTGGAGTGTTTGATGCACCTGTACTCCTTTCTTATTAACTACAACGACAATATGTTCGCTAAACTCGGGGAACAGGATTCAAGAGACAGTGGAATAAGTATGGATAAATATTAGGGGTTCAGCTCTAACGGTTTGGGTCACAGTGCAGGACCCGCGGTTTGGTGCATCACGGTAGTGTACAATCCAAAAAGTAATAAGTTGGTTTTGAAATGAAATAGCCTAATTATCGTTGTTAGACAGTATTTATAACCTTACAATAAAATCGGCAATGCGTTCAAAGCTGCTTTAGAATCAAATGTACCTCTGGGCTCACAATACGTGAAAGCAAAATAGAAAACAAATGGTACAGCAGCAAAGTAAAAGAAAAGAAAAAAACTACGCAGTGCAGGCCATGCACTCGTTAAGTGGTTTCATTTTCGCTTTGACTCACACGGAGGATAAAACAGTCGGAGCAGCGCGTTTGATTAGAGGCTCGTGTTGTGGGCAATGTTTTGCGTGTACTTTTTTTCGGAGACAAAACTTTGGAGACGGAATATGGCCAGGATTGGATCTTACGCATGTCTCTGCGCCTCTGATATTACGCAGCACTGGATCTATAATGAACCACAGCCTCGGTCACTGCAGGAGAGACTTAAACAAAGACACGCAGATGTGTTTTGGAGGATGTACCTGTACCTGTGCGGAGCGTCTGCAGCTGCAGTTTAGGGTGAGTGATGATGACACACATCGCCCATACGCGCGCACACACACACACACACACACACACACACACGCACGCACGCACGCACGCACGCACGCACGCACGCACGCACGCACACACGCACACACCGGCCTGTTTTGATGCACGCGCGCACACATACACGCGCGCACACACGCGCACACATACACGCGCGCACGCACGCGCACACACCACCCTGTTTGGATGCACGCGCGCACACATGCACGCACGGACGCACACACACACCCAAACGCACGCGCACACACACACACACACACACACACACACACACACACACACACATCGCCCTGTTTGGATGCGCGCACACGCACGGCAGTCAGATCTCGTGCACTCGCGTGTTTGTGACAGCGGGTTGTCCTCGGACAGCAGCACCACCAACCACGCACTCAGTACTGTCGGCAGGCTTCCTGGTGTTCCCAAACGGTCTCCCATCCCAGTTCTAACCAGGCACTTCCCTGCTTAGCTTCAAAGCCGGTATGGGAAATAAACATGGCGGCGCCCAGGCGGCGGCCATTGAGATAGCGTTTTCTATAATAGATAGCCAACCTGGTCCGGCCCCCCATCACAGTCAGGAACAATAATGTGGCCCCCAGAGAAAAAAGTCAGAGGACCCCTGCACTATACAATTCCATCCTATCACTAACTGCTTTTGCATCGCTCTTCTATAAAAGGCCGGCTCGCAGTTTGCGTGACAAGTTTCTCGGAGACAGATGAGTTGTTTTCACACCTCAAAAGCGCCCTCACAAAAGAGGAACAAAGAAAGCGTCCTTATCTCCACAGCATCGCCACACTCTCATTTACCAGCTCCTGTTCGACCGCTGAACATGTAAAACGTGTTAAATTAGCTCAGCTTTGGACCACAGTCGACTTGTTCTCACGAAGCATCTTTCTCTAAAAGCCTTAACAACAGCTTGATGAAAACAGCTAATTGAGTTTACAGTATGGTAAAGAAAAAGGATCTCTCTGCTGATGAAAAGCATGAAATAGTTGAATGCCTTTGACGAGGTATGAAAACCTTTGATACTTCATGAAAGATGAAGCGTAATCATTGTACTGTTAACCCCTTAACTCCCACCTGAACCGAGCACATTTTCTCCAGTTTGGCTTTACCCCAGTCCAAAAGCTTCTGGAAAAAAGCTGTGAAAATAGCAACGAAAACAATGATGGAAATGGGACAAAAAAGTGAGAAAACATTGACAAAAAAGTGACGAAAAATTGAGGAAAAAGTGGCAAAAATGTGACAAAAAATGACAAAAAAAAATTGACAAAAATGTGACAAAAAAATGACAAAAATGTGACAAAAAAAATGACGAAAAATTGACAAAAATTGACGAAAAAATGTGACAAAAAATGACAAAAAAATGACAAAAATGTGACAAAAATATGACAAAAATGTGATAAAATTTTGATGAAAAAATGACAAAAATGTGACAAAAAATGTGACAAAAAAGTTACAAAAATGAGTTGAACACCCAAAAAAAAATGATGGAAAAAAAATCTGATGACGTGAGGAAAAAGATCCTCTCGGTTCAGGCGGGAGTTCAGAGGTTAAGAGATTTGTGACTGATTCAAAGCACACACGGGTTTGTGCAGATAAAGGAACAATGAGGACGGTTTCTGCCAGACAAATACATCAGATTAATAGAACAGCTGCTACAAAGCAACACACTTGAAGCTGCTGGTGTCTCTGGAGTCTCCCGAACATCAGGTACTCAAAATAATCTTTAATTTTGATGCTGTTGGTCGAAGGACAGTATTAAAGGGACTATACTGAGCTTAAAATGTTAAAACTAAGTATTTTCCTCCCCCTACCTGTTCCAGTAATGTCCTAATGTGTAGAATGAGCTAGGGCTGAACGATATGGACAACATTTCATATCTTGATATTCATGCCAGACATCTCGATATTGATACGATGCGATATAACTATGAGTTAGATGAAAACCAAGCATTTTTCAGAAAAATAAAATCATAATACAAAAGAGTGCAGTTTCATTGATGAAAATCTATATTGTTTATATCTTGCTTTTTCGATTGCAATGTTCGATCGAATGTTCATATCTCGATATCGGTGCGATATATCTTTTAGCCCTAGAATGAGCCCAGACCTGTTCACCACAACTGCCTCTAAAATCCTGCATTGAACAACTTGCATCTAGTCTCTTTAAAGGAAGTTACTTGGTTGTTTCAGCTCAAATAAATGATGCACATTTAAAAGAAATGGAATTGATCGACATTATTGTTCTGTTTTCTGGTTCTAGATGTCAAATATGGATGTATTTTCACTTTAGCTTCTTTGTTGGTTCCTTTGTGCATATTCAGCATCACCACCACGTCGTCAAACTGAATACTTCTCCTTTCGACTGTGCAGATAAACGCGTCTCTGCTGTTTTTAGGCAGCAACACTTACGGTAAATACGATATTATAATAATGAACTGCTTTGTGGTCAGAGAAACACGATCACAAATACTAAATCTGTCAAGGCGTGAAACCAGCTTCAGCCATAGCGTGCGCAGCTTAAAAATGTAAAAATAAAATGCTTAGTGAAAAGTTGTGGCCATCACCTGCAAAATCATCAGAATTTTGTTCTGTGCAGCACAAACCACTGACTGTTAAGACTATCCTCTTTACAGAATACAAAATACAATTAATATTAATGATATAGTGCAAGTTGGCACAATAAACATTATTACAATAATACAATAATACTGACTTGCACCATTTCTACTAGCATTAGTCAGTGGTGGCACAACTTGGATTTTGGTTGGTTGGTCCAGGAAGGAGATTTTACCTCACTAATATTAACACATTGAGCTGTTTTGGGGATTTAACTGTAGAGTGGCAACAATCCAGACCGTTTTTCATGATATTTGTAGCACCACAGTGTATTTTGTGTTATAGTTATGGACACATGCGATGGCGTGTTTGAAACATGAGACTCTAAGATCTCCGTAGGTGAAAACAGTTTAATTCTACGTGCCTCGGTTACTGAGAAATCTAAGCTAAACAGAGGAAAATCAAAATCAGTGATTTTTTTTCTAGATTCGGAGATAACAGTGTTTTATGAAGCACTCTCCTTTCTGATTAACTCCTCTCTCCTCCTCTCTGGACGGACACTAACGTTATGTGAAATGTCTCTGTTTCAAGTCAATTTTCAACAGCAACATTGTTGACACGTTTTGAAACACCGTATGTTCTCGATCTCTCATTATTGCGTGTGCATTTAAACAGCCTGGTTCTGGATTGAAGACATGTGAAGCCGCTCTGCTTTGTCAAACGCTCCAGGGAGCGAGAGAGAAGTGTCGGCTTTACAGCTGTTCACTGCACAACACCACGGCCCCCAGACTAAAAAAAAAAAGAAAAGAAACGCAATAATATATATAACATTTTCAACTTTACAAGTTTTTGATCATCATTTATTTCACTTCTGTTCATCACAGAGCAACCAAAACCACACTTAAGGTGTATTAGAGTGTCTAGTTTCGTAATTGAATTTTTTTTTTTTTTAAACGCAAAGTTTTTCCGTTTTTAGCACTCAATGTGTTAAATGGCATTTGTTCCCTCCCCCTGGTCCTGGTGCCAGCCCAGAAGAAAGAGAGTCTGTGGTGGCAGCAAGTATATTTGTTATCTACAAACATGCTTACTTGTAGTAACAAATATGCCTAAATTTTATGCAAGTCACTCGTCTACGTCAAAACTTATTTTACTGATGCAAAATCTTAAGTGAATGACGATGGACTGATAGTTTCTATTTCTACATGGTTATACGGAGCTTGTACATTGGGTATAGTTGGTATAGCAGAGCTGAGCGATATTATATATATTTTTGTGTGATCAGAACGAAAGAGAGATGTGCCTTGGCATAACTCTTATGTACCATATGGTGTATTTATTTATTTACGACTGTAAATGATGAATCCTTTATTTTTATTTTTTTGGTAGACTGTAAATGATGATATTCTTTGACATTTTGTATGATCATAAACGATTTATCAACATGTAAGCCCAGACTCATGCATCGGTTTCCTGCATGAGTCTAGCGGAAAATTAATGTGATGATTACTTGAATAAGAGATAAGGGGTAGGTTTACTATAAGTTCTTTGAACTTCTTCCTACTCCTTTTGAGCACAAAGTCTTGTTTTGTATTTTTTTTCTTTCTGTAAATGTTGGCATACTTTTTCTGCTCAAATGAATAAATAAATGAAAAATGAAATGAAAATGAAAATCAAAAAGTTATTTGCAAACTTGATCTGTTTTTGATCCTGATCATTGTTTTTCGATTCTATTAGCACCTAAAAAAAAATTCCCAGATTCTCGGCTGGTATTGTTTAACGGTACCAACCCTAATCACCAGTTAACCTCTGACATGAGCTTTATTTCCATAACCTAAAAATGCACTTGTCTCTTTTCCTCATATGCGCTGACACGGCGCTGCTTTAAGACTGTACACGCTTCATAATTAAGCCCACGTCAAACTGAGCGCTGACTTTTTACAGATTATCCCGTGTACAATATGCTGTGAGGTCATGAATATCTTAAGCATATGCTAATTTGAACCTTCGATCGCCAAAGTCAACTAACAACCCACGAGCGCTGGGGGGCAAAGCATATGCTGTCTTTGAAACTCTTACGCTCGTTTCGGCTAATTTGTCATTTCTCGAAACGCGAGCGCGATATATTCCGACGCTGCCGCTAATCGCCGGCGTGTGCTAATCTCCGCAGAAAATTAGCGTGCTGCGGCTTAAAACCCCAATTACCGCACGTCATCCCGCTGCTTAGAGAGGGAGAACCCCCCGGGACTTAAACAGGGCCCCGGGCAGAGGGCACGAGGGGGCAGGGGGGATAAACTCTGGTGATGTAAGAGGTGGCGGCGCTGGGACGGTCAACAGGTGGGGAGGACCGGCGCCCCCCCCTCCCTCTCACGGACTCAGCACTGAGCAAAGACGGAGTTTATCCAAAAGATCTGTCTGCCAGACGAACGGGATTTGCAAAGCGATCAATAAAAATGTCTGCTAATTATCGGGAGAGGGGAAGATTAAAGGCAGGGGGAGGTGTTTGTATTCATTATTTAACTTCATACATATATTGTGTTTGAGATATTATGTTTTAAAGGGATGTTTCAGGATGTTTGACATAGGGCCTCATTTCCTTGTTATCCAGAGTGTTGCTGATTTCTGGAGATATCTTTTTTGTGATTCAAGCAGTTCTTATATTTGAAGAGTTTCGTGGCGCTAGGCTAGTGGAAGGCTAGTGCATGTCTATGGTATCAGCTAGCCTGCATTAAAAACAGTCTGACCCGCTCAGTGCACCTGAGGCAAATCACTTATAACACCAGACTAACAATATAAATGTCTGTCTAGAGATTAACCCCTTAACTCCCACCTGAAAAGAGCACATTGTCTCCAGTTTGGCTTTACCCCAGTCCAAAAGCTTCTGGAAAAAAGCTGTGAAAATAGCGACAAAACTGAGACGAAAACAATGACGGAAATGTGACAAAAAAGTGAGAAAACATTGACAAAAAAGTGACGAAAAATTGATGAAAAAGTGGCAAAAATGTCACAAGAAATTGACAAAAAATTGACGAAAAAATGACAAAAAATGTACCAAAAAAAATTACAAAAATGTGACAAAAGTGACACAAAAATTACAAAAAATTGACAAAAAAGACAAAAATGTGATTTAAAAAAATGGACGAAAAAATGACGAAAAATGGATGAAAAAGTGGCAAAAATGTCACAAGAAATTGACAAAAAATTACGAAAAAATGACAAAAATGTACAAAAAAAATGACAAAAATGTGACAAAATGTGACACAAAAATTACAAAAAATTGACCAAAAATTGACCAAAAAATGACAAAAATGTGATAAAATAATTGATGAAAAAATGAGAAAAATGTGACAAAAAAGGAGAAAAAAGGAGAAAAAAAGTTACAAAAATGAGTTAAATACCCAACGAAAAAATTATGGAAAAAAAATCTGATGACGTGCGGAAAAATGATCCTCTCGGATCAGGCGGGAGTTAAGAGGTTAATTTTAACCATTTTGCATTTAAAATAACTTATATTTGAGCAGCATCAGCTTTGTGGTTATATAAGCTACGCGGCGGCGGAGTGATCTGCGAGAAAATAGTCCTTCAAAGGTCAGTTATATTCCAAACATGATTCTATGGACACAGACATTTATATGGTTAGTCTGGTGTTATAAGTGATTTGCCTCAGGTGCTCTGTGGAGCGGGTCACACTGTTTTTAATGCAGGCTAGCTGATACCATAGACATGCACTAGCCTTGCACTAGCCTAGCGCCACGAAACTCTTCAAACATAATAACTGCATGAATTACAAAAAGAAATATCTCCAGAAATCTACAACACTCTGGATAACTAGGAAATGAGGCCCTATGTCAAAAATCCTGAAGTATCCCTTTAATAAGAGCTAGAGCCAATGAAGAGAGGACGTTTTATTAAAAACAAAAAGTAAAGGCGTCTCTCTGGGTGGCTTCAGGTGGTATTATTTCCAAACAGAGAAAAGAGAAAATCAGATAAATCTTGCTTCAGACTGTAAGCACATGCCTTTGTTGTTATCAGTTAATCGAGCTGTTTTGTATCACAGGGCGGCACAAACATAATGAAACAATGGAAGGAAAAAGACAAAACAATGTAATGTCGAAGCGAATGTAGCGTCTAGGCAAACACAATGTTCAAAAACCCAGTGGGAGAAAAGAGCGGAACCAACTACGCCGCAAGGGCCCGGCATCTCAGTCAAACTACAGTGTGGTTTCACTGATCAATCAACGCGTTGTTACGGGACAGGCTCTGACAGCGCGCACTCCCTCTCCGCCTACTTTGCAACATATAACACCACAACAGAACAGTCTGCTGAAGTGGGTGAGCAGGAGAGACCGACCGCCTTCCCCCTGTCACTCCCCCCGTCTCCCCCCGCTCGGCTGAGTGTCTCCCGGTGCTTCGCCTCCTGTGTGGCTGCATCTCTCACCCGTGTCCCGGACTCAGGACATCGGCCACACACTCATTTAAACTCTTCTAATTGTCTCTAGGAGAGAATCAGGACAGTAGTTTGGCGAATAGACAAATAGACACATTAGCATTGCTTGATGGGTTATAAGTTGAATTTCCTGATTGCTTGTGCGAAATAGTGGAAAATAAACTGAACGAGAGTAAAGCCGTTCTCTGTGGCCTTTATGTCTGAAAGAGGAGTTGAACACACAGTTACTTTCGGTAACTCTGGTTCTCTGAATGTGCACAGTCTAAAACGAATTGGGCTAATTCTCAGTGGTCAGACAGAAACAACCTTCAGGTGCAGGTTTCAGCTAGCTTTAAATCAGCGGTTCCCAAACAAAACACCACTCCCAAACCAGTGGTGAGAGAATGGGACCATTTACCATTTTAAAAAGTGGGGGAAATAGACTATAGTCGTCCTAAATCCCAGTGTGACAGTGGCTTAGTGGTTAGTGGTGCTCACACAGAGGGGAAGGGCCTGAATTGAGGTCATTATGTTCCCCTGCTCTGCACTACTGCACAGTGGAACCGTTTTTAACCGTAAATAGATTTACTCTTCATCGAATAACCATGGGATGCGACTGTAGGGCCCCCATGTGGATTTTTGCTTAGGGCCCCAGAAGGGTCAGCACCGGCTTTGTGACAGAACATGGAGAACAAGTTATTTTTTACAATATTGGCCTAAGCACTCAAAGGGGGTTAAAGTTATTGGGCCAGATCTTGTGACTGGCGCAGTCCGTGCGCAACTCTAAACGCAACGTGGTGCACGCGCGATCTTGCAAGTGGCGCAGGTTTTGCGCTTAAGGCTGCGCCGCTCGGGAGAGGGCGTTATTTAAAGGGGGGGTATTATGCAAAATCGACTTTTTCAAGCTTTACGTCATGTTATTATGTCATTCCCTCATTAAAAACATGCCTGAAGTGTTGCCTTGGCACATTCACGTATTTTTGAGTAATCTGTAAAAACTCTGATGGCGGCCATTTTAGGGATAGCTTTGCCTGAGTCCTCCTAGGAACGCCCCCACCTCCTGGAGACGCCTCCGAGCTTTCATCACCAGCCGAGTAACCAACCACTGCTCCTCAGCAGAACCCCCTCCCCACTGATGCCACAGACAGCGTGTGGAGGGGGCGTGTCGGAAAGGGTCAGAGGTTATTAAAGAGACAGAGGCCTATTTCAAGACATTCACTACAGCCATTTTGAGAGAGACATTTTATACAAGGCAGTTATTCTAATTTACTGCATTTACAGACCAACAGAAGGTTTCATCATCATGTAGTGTGATATAGACTGTGCTATGTGATTGAAAAAAGCATAATAGGCGTGGTTCATTACAAGCAGCACAATTGAAAACAAAAGCGAAATTGCCTTGAAAAGTCTGTTTGAGCGTCGGTTACACACGGGCTTACTTTGATGCAACTCCTCCGCAGCCGATACGACAGTTTCTGTTCAGTTAAATCCTGTTCATTTCGTAACTTTGCGCATTCGATCGGTGTCCAACGAGAGGCTGCTGCCTCTCTGTCCCCGCCCGCTCACCTTGGATCTGCAGCGAGTGGCTGCAGTAGCGGAGAGACACTTTTATTTCTTTAATCTTTATCAAACATTGCGCGCTGCATCACGCATGTTACGCGTTTACAAGAGAACCCCCCCCTCGCAAACCACCGCCTTCCGCAGGTCTGGGGAAAGCATGTGGAGGGGGCGGCACCACAACATCACAATGCAAGTCTGTCCCCCCTCTTGTCCTGCCCACTTTTTGCACCAGGTATGACACTGAAGATTGGAAGGAGCGCCACCCGTCTTCTCTACAGCCTGAGCCATGAACCACAAGATCTGGCCCATAATGTTTAATTTATTACGTTTGAAAGCAAGACTGGTTCCTTTAAAGTGATCTGCCCCCGACAGACCAATAGACCCGTTAAATGATCTTTATTGGGGAATGCCGAACTGGAGAAACAGTGCTTGGTGAAGGTGGGGGTTAAGAGGATAAGCCAAACACATGGACGTGGGGAAAAGCATGCGTTCAATAATGACTTCAAAATGCAAAACAGTTTCAATGGAAAGTGCATCAGAGCGAGGAGCGGCACTTCCCGATAAAGCAGCTTCACCCACTCAGTTCCCCGAGATCTTCAGCCCCTGGACAAGCTCCAGTGGAAACGCTGACACAACGAAACAAAGCCATCGCCAAGACGAGGCTGCGCTGAATCAGGAGTCTAGACCTGGATCAGGGAAATCCCGCTCGGTCACGCCCCGATCCAAAACCAGGTCCAAACCAGGCCCACGGTGGCTCCTCTCTCTGGGTCAATCCACTGAAACCCAGACCGGGATTAAAGCCGCTGACACAGCGCTCCTCACGCCTCACCTCTGCCCTCGTTTCCTCTGCCAGGTGTCAACCGGCCCCGCCCCCCGGCAAACTATGATATAATGGAGACGGTGTGTGAGGCAAGAGCTGTGTTAGATTCAGTCTTTTCAGAGTCGTTTGAACTAAACTCAGCAATTAAAGGTGCAAACTCTGGAAGGAAAATCTGTGAAACTGTATTGATCTTTGAAAGAGATATAGAAATGGGATCTGAACATTTGAACAAGTCATTTCTCGTTCACATTTTTCCATCAAATATCCAAAGAGCCGCACAAGAGAGACATTTTTTGGTTTGCTTATCTGACAAAATCTGATCTTGAACAGCCGAGTCCTGCTTTTATTTCCTCTCCTTTATATCATTGCAACTCCCTTTCAGCTTTGAGTGGACTGATGTCAATTTTACTCTTGTATATTTTGTTGTTTTTGACTTTGTGAAGACATTAATCTGTGAAAGGTGCTATACACCTCTCCTGGAACTGCCACCTTAACGTGGTGGAGGGGTTTGAGCACCCGGATGATCCTGGAGCTCTGCTGTCGGGGGTTTCGTGCCCCTGGTAGGGTCTCCCAGGTCAAACAGGTCCTAGGTGACGGGTCAGACAAAGAGCGGTTCAGAAGCTCCTTATGAGAGACCAACAGGCCCAGTTAATCATGAGGCCGTCCTTCTGTGGACCCACCACCTGCAGGAGGAGCCATAGGGGCTGGTGCCATGTAGTTTGGGCAGCTCCAATGGCAGACAAGTGGAAGTAAAAGAATAAGAAAAAGAAGATCTTTATTTATATAAAGAAGATGGATGGATGGATGGATGGATGGATGGATGGATGGATGGATGGATGGATGGATGGATGGGGCTGTATAAATATGTTGGCTTGATACCTAGAGCTGAACTATGCTTTTTTCTATACCTATACTAAAATATGTGTGATATAAAACTATAAAACAGAGCAATGACATTATTATGTTAAATATTGTTTTCCATAAATTCTGCTGAAGTCACTTTCTTTAATGCAGTTGTCCTCAATGGCGTCGGGACAAACCATCACCCTGGGTTGACAAGCCGCGACACAAAGACGACTTGTGAAATATAATGCAAAATATAGTCTTTTCCTTAAAGGAACAGGCCATCGTTTTAGCATACTGAGATGTTCTTACCTGAGCTTAGACGAGTTGATACGTACCCCGTGTTTTCAGGTCTTGAGCTAGAGCTTGGTCACTTCTAACTTCACCCCGTTGGAGCTATAGGAAAATACTGGGAAAGGCCAAATGCTAACAAGTAGAGTCGGTTGTCTCATGATCGGAAGGTCGAGGAATCGAATCCCGGCTCGTGAAGATGCACACTGCCATTGTGTCCTCGGGCAAGACACTTCACCCCCCATACCTCCAGTGTCTGCATACACTGGTGTGTGAATGACAGTGAATGGGTGACTGGGTCCTTGCTGTAAAGCGCTTTGAGTGCCTGTTAACCCCTTAACTCCCACCTGAACCGAGCACATTTTCTCCAGTTTGGCTTTACCCCAGTCCAAAAGCTTCTGGAAAAAAGCTGTGAAAATAGCAACAAAACTGAGACGAAAACAATGATGGAAATGTGACAAAAAAGTGACGAAAAATTGATGAAAAAGTGACGAAAATGTCACAAGAAATTGACAAGAAATTGACAAAAAAATGATGAAAAATTACAAAATTTGACAAAAAATGTGACAAAAAAAAAGACAAAAATGTGATAAAAAATTAGAAAAAAATGAGAAAAATGTGACAAAAAAAGACAAAAAAATGACAAAAATATGATAAAATGTGACCAAAAATTAAAAGAAATGTGATAAAAATGTGACAAAAAAAATCACAAAAATGACAAAAATGTGATATAAAAAAGACAAAAAATATCAAAAATGTGATAAAATAAATGATAAAAAATGTCAAAAAAATGTCAAAAAAATGTCAAAAAATGACAAAAATGTGATTTAAAAAAATGACGAAAAAATGACAAAAATTTGACAAGAAATTGACACAAAAATGACAAAAAAGTTACAAAAATGAGTTGAATACCCAACTAAAAAATGATAGGGAAAAAAATCTGATGACGTGAGGAAAAAGATCCTCTCGGTTCAGGCGGGAGTTAAGAAGTTAACGAAGGTAGAAAAGCGCTTTATAAGTTGGGACCATTTAAATCAGATTGTTTTTGTTGTTGTTGCTTGATTCTAGTAGTTTTCATTTGAAATAGAACTTCGTAAACCAAAATATCTGCACAAATGCAAATGATGTTACAACTAACCCCAGTCCGCCCTCATTGTGGACAGACCAGGACGAAGACTTTATGGTACTTTAAGGTTTTTTCCTCAATCATTTAACCTGATTGAGGAAAAAAGAATGTGTCTTTTGGATTCAGCACATCAACAATGTCCTAAACCAGCTCACCAAATTAGCTGTAAACCAATATAATATACATAAATAAAGTTTCTTCTTGCCTTCTCCTGTCCAGGCCGATTGGTTCTTTGCTGACAAATCACAGGAGGCTTTGCCAAAGGAAAGCGAGAGAAAACCCCCGCTGTGTTTACTTTTCCACCTCCACCTGTTCTCTCCCTCAAACATCAACAAACCTGTCGGTCTATACATAGGTTTCTCTGACCCAACCTTCCCTCTTCCTCCAGTGTTTCCTCCGGCGTCACCTCCCACTTCCCTCTCTCCCTCCTCTCTCCTCCTTCAACTGCTGCCTCACTCTGACCTACATCCCGCCCCGTTTAATCCGCTCCTCCTCTCCGTTCTTCTGTCCTCACCCCCCTGTCCTCCCCCTTTTTCCCCCTGTAATTGTTTTAATCTCGCTGGTCCCTCATTGTGCGCGGCGCGTCATGCACAAAAGCGCGCGGCGCCGATCGATACTTGGCCTCACTCCGCGCGCGAACAATGCCACAACAGACTCGTGGACATTATCGATTATTTATAATGAAGTTTGGAACGGGTTTAATTAAGGCACGACTCGTCAACGGGAAAATTCGCTTTGTCCGAGATCGAGATTAGAGGCAGTGAATGGGGAGGGTCCATTTAAGTTAGACATGTGCCAGTGAGTCCGAGCGGAGTTTGAGAGTTAAAGTGGGGGGCTCCGTCAGCGAGGGGTTTGGGAATCTAATTGCAATCTGCACGTCCTCCTCGCGTTTAACCCCGTCTCCTCACTCTCACACACAAACCAAACACGTGTGGTAGATTAGAGCGAGACACAAGTTCTGTTTTCATTTAAAAATAAGCCATTTCATGCATAAAACGGACAAAATTGCCTTTGTTTTCAGCAATGACAACTAAATAATGGATCGAGATGGGTTTACATGAATGCAGGGAATGAAAATGAACTTTTACAGTAACATTTGTTGAGCGATTATCCAATGAACTTAGCTTACAAGCCAGTTTCAATCCATTTTAATGCTTTTAAGTAACTTGTTTACTGTATTATATCCTTCCCGTAGTCCCTCTGGGGGTAATACAAGTGTTTATGGGATGATTGGAGGGTCTTTTTCATCTCCCCCTGGTGTCTCTGGCCAGAAAACCACAATTGCAGCTTCCCTGCCACCGGGTCGGAGGCACCAATACACACCAATGGAATCACGAAGAAGAAGCTAACAGGCTAACGGGCAAAGCTGACTGTGGGCTAGCGCCATTTAAACAGTATTTACAGCCGAGTTTGAGTGGAAAAAATGATCTCCATTGTGTAATTGGATGAACAATATCCCTTTGTCCCTTTGTCTTTTCTGTCAGTGAAGTATTTTCTCTCACGGACAATAGGCGGCGTTCACGATTTCGAATGTGATGATGTCATAATGTCAGATGGAGGGCGGGGCCAATACAACTCTATGGGAGAAATACAGTTTTTGTCAGAAATCTCCAAAACGACAATTGACAAATGTTTTTCCTCATCAGTATTTGATCGTGATTGGATTCTCAAACCTGTGATATTATTTTTATGTCTGAAAGTCCTTTCTGTTGGACAACATCACGTTTTCGCATATTGTCACCACGTTTTGATGTTTCTCGGAGAAAATAGTTGGACATTAGTTCATATGAGCTGACAGAGGAGATAATGAACTTTGTGCCAGTTTTTGTTTCATGAGGATTCCTCCAGTAATGACTGAGATATGAGCCAAAAAAAAAAGACATAAAAATATAGATTTTGTCAGTTACTGCAGATACCATAGTTACCGTCAGTTGCTCCACCTCAATTTTAAACTATTCACCTTATTCCGCCCCGCCCACTTTTGCCTCTTTTTGCGTTGTTTCGGCACTTCCGTTGTACAGACACTTCCGGTCGAGCGCGAAGCCCGTTCATTTAAACGGAGAACGAGGGAGAATATTCTCCGCTCAAATCTGATGTTTTGTCGATGGATTTGTGTAAAATGTCCAATGTTCATTTGCACCGACATGTCGACACTGCACCGTTTCTCTGCGCGGCCGAAAAATGTCTTTGTTTTTGTGTAGTGACTGATTTTATGTGGACTTCTCCAGCCCAATGTTAACAGATAGGAGAAAAGGGGCGGGCACAATTAATGGCGGTGCCCACGCGAACCTCCGGAATAAGGTGAATAGGCTCTTAAGAATGTTGTGATGTCACGTGAACGCTACCTATTAATGACTAAAAAAAACTTAACTCGCTACGACACCTGCAGTTGCGCTTATGGCCTCTAAGGGCAAGAATTACTCAGTACTGCTTTAAATGACATTTAAGGCCTTGTTTTTGCAGAAGGTGTGTGCCCTCAGTCACGCAAAAAGACCAAAGACGTTGCTAGCATTTGGCCTCTCCCAGTATATTCCTATAGCTCCAAACGGGGGTGAAGTTAGAAGCGACCACGCTCTTCCACGGACACAAAGACCAGACAGGTACACATCAACTCGTCTAAGCTCAGGTAAGAACTGATCTCAGTATGGAAAAACTGTGGCCTGTTCCTTTAACATGCACTGTCCCGACCAAAGAACCAAATTATATTAATAATAAATCGAAAAAAGTCCTCAGGAGGCATCCATGAAGAAAACCTCATAATAATAATAATGCATTAGTCTTACATCCTTTTTATTACATTCATTATGTCTTCTTGAGTAATAAACTTTAGTTTTTTGGTTTCTTTTTTAAAGACACTAGGTAGAAACAAACAAAGCTGTTCAAATCCGCCTTCAGAGACGCCTCTGACGAAGACGGAAGTAGTTCCTTGTCCGTCGAAACGCGTAAGGTATTTGAACAGCTTTGTTTGTTTCTACCTAGTGTCTTTCAAAAAGAAACCAAAAAGCTAAACTTTATAACTATTAGTCTTACAGTATAGATACAGACGGCATCTCGTCATAGAAGCGGGCGGGGCTTCGCCGAGGGGGAAAATAGAATCTTTAGAGAAACACAATTTTTCACTCTTTTTTGCCATTTTCTGGTGGAATATCAACTTATTTATCACATACAAATAAAGTCAAGTGAAAATCGAGCCCATATGGATATTATCTCACAGCAGATTGTTCAGTAGAAGTGAAAAAAACGGCAGTTGTAGCAAGCGCTAGCTAACCGTTAGCATTAGCCCGATGCTAACATGTAGCATCAAGTTAGCATTCTCTGTTATTCATGTATTTATTGGATGTTGAACCACTTTGCTCCTCCCCATGTCTTTGTATCTTTATTTAGTAGAAACTATGTTCATAATTCAGCATTTGTTACAGTAGTTACAGTAGTACAGTAGTTTTTGAATAATTAGAGAAAATATACATTTTTTCAAAATTGTTTTCCCCCTTAACTGTTTTCAAAAATGACCATATATGGGCGATTCCAGAGATGCCGTCTGTATCTATATAGGTCTGTCATGATAATTACTATATTGACTTATCGTTCAATAAATAAAAGATAAACAATACATTTTTAGGCTCTATATTATTGTCTTGTCTTTATTTATTGTTTATGTACATTTATTAGCATTTCCCCCCTATTTTTTCTTTGTAAAACTGATTTCTCACTGAAGCAAATTGAGTTACATTATATTTGATGTTTATTGCAGCTTGTGTGGTAGTTTAGTTATGATTATGCACTTTAAGAACAAAGGTTTACTGTCATTATGCCTGAGTATCTCGTATCGTATAATATCGTTTATCGCGATACTCTCCTGCCTTGATATATATCGAACATCAAATGTGTTGTCGTGACAGGCCTAGTCTTATACAGCGCTTTTCCAGACGCTCAAAGTTGCTTCACAATTTTGTTATTCATCCACTCCATGCTTGGTGGTGGTAAACTACATTTGTACCCACAGCTGCCCTGGTGTAAGACTGACATTTTGGGTTTTACTTTCCTTGTTCCACCATCACACCATGACAAAACATCAATAAAGTCAAAGTTATACTTAGTGGTTATTAGATTGCATCAACACCCACCCATTTCACATGATCACTGCAGCACCGCCGCTTCTTTCGGTTTCTGTTGCCAAAGGAGTGACATCACCTGCAGACCCTCTGTTAGTGAACAATGCGGCTTACAACATGTGAGTGGAGCCAAACGACGATGTAAGCCAGTCTCAGCGGCAGATTTCCATATTTTCCTAAAGCTGGTGCACGTTAATTCCCCGTTCGAGTCGCGTCTTGTTCTCTCTCGTATAAAACAAAGGCGCCGGGAGATTACGGACACTCGGGGGTTCAAAAACAATACGTCGATGAGGCTGATCCACCGTTATTAGCTCGGGCCGGAGCTAAGCCCGGGATCAGGCCGAGGTTAGAGGTTTTGAAACGCCGAGCGGCAACAATAATAAAAGAATTCAGAACAATGAGGGATTACGGGGGTTAAAAACGCAGGGGCCATCTGTCACAAAAGGCAGAGGAGCAATAATACCTCATATGTTTGTGGACAAGTCTATTTACCACACACTACCAGGAATTACACTGGAAAAGCGACCAGGCTCTTGTTGTGGTAAGAGTGGCTTCAAGTGCAGATGTTTTGGATGGAAGCAGCAGATAAGACATGAGAGGTGCTCGACCTTCAGCCACCTGGCTCTCAATGAATCAGAGAAATACGCTGGAAGTGGAGTCAGTCACTTTTCAGAAGAAGTGAGTTCCTATACCACAGAAATCCTGAAGAATGAATGATGGTTATGAGCGGAGGCGGCTCACGCTCATTTACATTTGGTGAAGTTACAAGGAATGGGAATTATGGTTCTACTTGAGTGATCCATCGGAATCTTGTGGCAACAACTACACAGGAAAGAACCAGAGGTTGGCTGATTTGGCTGTTTTCCGAAGGCAGATGCCGGTTTTGGGGATTTTTATTGGCTTGTCTATAATCCCGTGTCTGAAGTTTCAAAACGCCAAAATGTATCTGTGTTGAACTGTGACAGCAGGGGGCGCTTTTCTTTAGCGGCACAAGCCTGATTTATTCGGGACATTCCTGAAGACAAAAATCAGCAACTTCCAAAACAAATGGGCCCGATCTTGTGTCTCAGTAGGAGCCACTTATCAGACTTATCGCATTGAAGTGGGTGGACACACACATTTTCCTCCAACCAGATCGACTCCATGGGCGGGAGAGATGACACCAGGCCAATAGATGCACGTTTTAACTGCATTTTAGATATCAAATTCTGGATGGCAGAAAACTTTCTCCAGCTTAACCAGGACAAAACTGAAATGTTAATCATCGGCCCAGAGTGAGAGACTTTTACCCAAACTACAGTCATTGTCTGTTAATCCTTCCTCACAGGTGAAGAACCTGGGTGTGACCTTTGACTCTGAGCTGGCGTTTATTCCACACATTAAGAATATCATAAAGATAGGTTTTTACCATCTGAAGAACATAGCCAGAGTCGCCCCATTCTCTCTCGGGCCAACACGGAGACGCTCATGCTTTTATCACCAGTCGTATCCACTACTGTAATGCCCTGCTCTCTGGTCTTCCCAAAAAGAGTATCTCAGGTTTACAACTTTTACAAAATTCAGCAGCTCGTGTCCTGACGAAGACCAGGAGGCGGGACCACATTACACCGGTTTGAGAATCGCTGCATTGGCTCCCGTGTGTTTCAGGATCGATTTTAAAGTTCTTTTAATGGTTTTTAAACGTCTTAATGGTCTTGGTCCTTCTTATCTTTCAGAACTTACGGCCCTCGCCTCTGGAACCACCTGAGGAGGAGCTCAGGGCTGCAGAGAACGTTCATCTTTTTAAGAGCAGCTTAAGACCCACCTTTTTAGTTTAGCCTTTAACTGACTAATCTATCTATTTAATCCTAATATATAAAATGTATATATGGGAGGTTGTGCCAGGTGTATTGTTTTAAATGTTGTAATCTGTAAAGCACTTTGTGATACCTTTCGGTATGAAAAGCGCTTTATAAATAAAGTTTGATTGATTGATTGATTGATTGATTGATTGATTGATTGATTGATTGATTGATTGATTGTGGGGGTGTGGGGGGTGAACATGTGCATTTGTTTTGTTGTGAATGTCAGCGGTGTTCCCATCAGTGCAGTCACCTCCTCTTGTGACGCCCCCTCACAAGTGGGGGAGGCGAATGGCGCATATAGCTCCGACATTTCATCACGATGTTTCTCAGTTCCCTCCTGGAACCGCCACCTTAACGTGGTGGAGGGGTTTGAGCACCCGAATGATCCTGGAGCTCTGTTGTCGGGGGCTCCGTGCCCCTGGTAGGGTCTCCCAGGGCAAACAGGTCCTAGATGACGGGTCAGACAAAGAGCAGTTCAGAAGCCCCTTATGAGAGACCAACAGGCCCGGTTAGAACCATGAGGCCGTCCTTCTGTGGACCCACCACCTGCAGGAGGAGCCACAAGGGGCTGGTGCCATGTGATTTGGGCAGCTCCAACAGCTGCCCCCACGACCCGGCAACGGACAAGTGGAAGAAGATGGATGGATGGATGGATGTATGGATGGATGTTTGTCAGTTCCCCTGAGGAAGTGGAATAAGTTATGGAAGAGCTCATTCTGTTCATGGCATCGGTCACTTGTTACAATGCTTCTTGTTCTGTCTCTATCAAATAAACATAAAACTAAAATGCAAAAAATGGGTCTCACTTTCAGTTCTGGAGAGATCGGCCGATCGCTGATATCGTAAAATTGGTCGACTCTGGGAATAACCAAAACAACGTGCTTGTGCTGATACATGGGCTTCTTCTTTGGAGGAGTTTATGTCCACTGGTGTCTTTGGGTTCTCCTGCGGCTTTGAAATCAACATTTCAACTATAAATCCTGTCAATTTAAAAATCATTTTACAATAGCTTGTTCGATTGAAGGTTATGTCAAAATGTTCAAATATAAATCTATTATTATCATATTTATTTGGAATCGATAAGAGAATCTATAAAGAACAGGTGCCATTGCATTGATATTAGGGCTGAAACAACTAATCGATTAATCGACAACTAATCGATTACTAAAATAGTTGTCAACTATTCCAGTAATCGATTAATCGTTTTCTAGTAAACACAGACTAAAATTGAGCAAAAAAGACATGACAATTATGTATTTTGGATAAAAACCTACTTTGCTTTTTAAAGTTAGGGTCTGCAGTGTTTTGTACATCGTAAATTTCATAAATATCTGTCTTTGTCTCGTCCAATCAAAGCAGAATTAGCACAAAGAGCCTCCTACAAGCGTTTACTTTAAGTTTACTCCATCCGCGTGTCCTCAAGCCGTGCCACTTTAGCTTTACGTGATAAAAAAATTGAAAAAAATACAATTTCCATGCACCTTTCACAGCCAAGCGATTAATCGATTAATCGTAAAAATAATCATTAGTTGCAGCCCTAATTGATATCCATAAAAATGTATCAATTCTCATCCCTAATAACTTATGCAGTAGCTTTTTTAAGAACCCCTGATCTTCATAGATGATTTGGCTGAGATGGGGAGAATAAATGTCTTAGCAAACTGTTTCCCAACCAGGGGTACAGGAACCCCAGGGGTGTTTGGAATCGTTTCATATCAAAAAGATGAAACTGTATTTTATTATGATGTAAAATTGTGTGTGTTTTAGCCTTATTTTGAACCCTGTCACTGCATCGAACAGATCAGTTTGTGGAGGCAAAACAACTTTCTCCAGCTAAGTCACCTTGAGTCTCTCTCTCTGAAACCAAAAAATCAGGTTTGAAATCTAGGAGTGATCATGGACTCAGACCTGAACTTAAACAGCCACATCAAAGCCATAACATCAGCAGCTTTTTACCATCTGAAAAACATGGCTCAGAGGAATAGTGTCAAAACCAGACTTAGAGACTTATCCATGCATTTGTCTCCAGCAGGTTAGATACTGTAACGTCTGCAGAACATCCAGAACCAGGAAATACGACCATATTAGTCCAGTGCTCCGGTCTCTGCACTGGCTTCCTGTCACTCAGAGAACAGAATTTAAAGCAGCTCTGCTTGTGTACAAGTCTTTTCATGGTTTAGCACCAAAGTCCATCTCTGACATATGAACCATCTCGGGCCTTGAGAACTTCAGGTGGTTCCCAGAGCCAATAATAAACACGGTGAGGCTGCGTTTCAGTTTCATGCAGCTAAAATCTGGAACAGTCTTCATGAGGATGTGAGACAGGCCTCAACTCTGACAATGTTCAAATCCAGGCTGAAAACATTTCTTTTTGCCCGTGCATATGACTGAAAGTATTTTATCTGCACTCCTGCCTTTTACTGTAATTAATGAATTTTATGTTGATGTTTTTATTGATTTGATCTGTTTTCTTGTAATTTTATGCAACTGTGAAGCACTTTGAATTGCCTTGTGCTCTACAAATAAACTTGCCTTGCCTAAAACCCTCATAAATCTGAGTTTAGTTGATCATTTTCTAAATAACTGGCAGCGCCTGCGAGATAAGAGGTACGTTGAGTAGAAATGAAAGGCTTAAGAGGCACAAGTATTATAGAAAAGCTGGTGAAATAAATGTTATAAAAGTACAAACTTGTGTTTAGAGAGTAAACATTATTTGCAACAGTAATATGTAGGAAGCAAAAAAATAAAGTCCTACTATGCTTCTTCCATGCTAGAAGAAGCATCAAAATGTTTACAATCCCTAATTTGCTCTAAACTGTCGTGCGCCGCATCTTCTGGAGAGTTTGTTTTTTTGTTTATCCTTTATGCCCGTCCCTCGCGCTCAGTGGGCGAGTCTGGCCTGTAATCTGACTAACCTAATCTCTCTGTCTCTTCTACCTGTTTCTGTGCGCAGCCAATTAGCGCCCATCTGCCCGGCAGGCTGCGGCTGCACGTCCAAATGTGCAGGGCCTAAATCCACTGGAGCTGAGGGGCCCGGTGGAGGAGCTCAATCCGTCTGAGGGGACTCCAATCTCTGCCTCCGTAACAACCCCATCTGCCCCTCTCGCTCTGGTCCACTTTCAGCCCTCGCAGATTAGCGCCGCCTCCCTCGGCTCTCAGGCCAATTAACCAGGCCGTCATTAGGTAATGCTGGGAAAGGCACTGAGTCACAACTGGAGCTGAACTACAACAGCTCAGTAAAATGAGAAAAAACTATAAACTTGTAGTAGTTCTAATGTAGGTAGAACTACTACTACGCTCACTGAATGGTAGGTAGAAATTCAACCGATGTAACGCGGCCACTGAGGTCAGACCCAGACGTTCATGTAGGGAAATAATAATTGAGCGGAGTTTACGGATTGCTAAGGCCAGACACTGCATTTAACAGCAGTTTCACCAAAATGAATGAGGCCAATGTATCCAGTTTTCTGGCTTTGGGAACTTCTGACTGGATAAAGCTTCTGGGACAAGGCGACACGAGGCTCACATAACTCCTTACAGCCTCCACGCGGTGCCGTTAAATATCGCCACAGACAGGTAAATACAACACAACAGGTCAGAGGCCCCACCGCAGCTTATTGTCTCATCAAGCCGGACTCACTTAATCACCTTAACGTAATTAGTTTGAAATTAGCCGTCTCCGCCCCCGTCTCGTGTCTTTCCCCGCCTTTTCTCCAGTCGTTTTCACAGATTTGTGGATTACGCGGATTATTTGTCTGAAACTCTTCTCTCTTCGGGACAATCCCAGAGGCAGACTCTCCACACATGTTGTTTTTAGACCCGTTTTGTTGTTTGGTTAAAGCTTAGGACTCGAGACGTTTGTCCTTTTCTTTGATTTTCTCATTTATCTTATGCTGTATTTTAAGCTTCATATAGTTGATGTACTGCATGTGTTTAATGTGTTTTTAAGTCCAGATGGCTTTTTTTTTTTACTGACAAATAGGGATGCACCGATACCAGTATCGGGCCGATACCACATGCTTTTGTTCTCATACTCGTACTCATTCATGAGGTCCGATACCAGAAACCGATACCATTTGACGTGGCCAGCGCACCTACGAGGCGCAGCTACGAGGCGCACCTCTCAGCTGAGGAGAGACGATAACAACAAACTGGAGAATTGTTTAGTGTAAATACAATAATCTACATAGAGTTGACTTTATTACAGGCGACAATCCCTACATCAGAGTCTGAGCTGGATTTAACCAGAGCGAAATGTTGTTCGTGCTGCAGCGTCTGCACTGTTTACAACATACAGGCTAATGTTGCTAATGATGCTAACTAGCCGCTAACTCGCGGCTAACAGTTTTGGCCATTCTGACGCCGTTTTATACCCAGGGGTTTATTCATCTGAAAAACTAACCCAGCGACTAAAACGTCCTCAGAAAATCCAAATTAAAGACATACAGCATGTTTATATTGAGCGAAAATGAGCTGCAGCAGAACAGTGAAAACGTTGTAGCTACTCGCTAAGATGCTACAAACACGAGAAAATACACGGAGCAGAAGTAAAGACAAAAAGAGACCATTTAAGTAACATCTCAATACTATCATTAAAGGGACTAGAGGAAAGTTAGCCATTTTATACTCACTACTGCCACCTCAGGTCATATGTGTAACTGCACCTTAAGCTCAACACCGTTTTAAGTGACAGTGCAGGATTTTAGAGGCAGTTGTGGTGAATAAGTCTGGGCTCATTCTACACATTAGGACATTGTTGGAACATGTAGGGGGAGGAAAATAATTAATTTTAACATTTTTAAACTCCGTATAGTCCCTTTAAATAAAAATACATAAATGAATAAGGCACAGACATTGGGAGGTTTTGGACATGGACTTTTCTGTCTATGATGGACACAAATTGAAAATCATGTTGAATGAAAATAAAATAAATGGCATCAGCACAATTCTAATATAACTGCTCTTAAATGTGTCGCCTACTTTACTAAAGGAAATGTACATGAGTAAATTAACTAATTACAAACCAATCTGCTGTGAAAAAAGTAAGAATGTTGAAGAAAATGCCTTGTACTCGTATCGGTATTCGGTATCGGCGAGTACTGAAATCCAAGTACTCGTACTCGTATCGGTTTTAGAAAAAGTGGTATCGGTGCATCCCTCCTGACAAACACTTACCTTCTCTTCTGGGCTCTTCCGCTTGGGTCTGATCACTTCCTGGTTTTCCTGCTCCCGTATGACATCCCTGTTTATATAGACACATCACAAAAGCCTAATTCAGTACAGAACAATCACACAAACATACAAACACTTTTGCTTAGGTCACCAAAATGTCTAGCAGCAGCTCTGGGTCCTCACTCCACAAGCCCAGTCTGAGCAGATGGTTTTATTTTTGACTATGTGGCTAAAAACAGGTGTAGACGTGAACTGGTCAGACTTGGGTGAAAGTCTGTGAGTCTAAGTGTATTACAGATTAAAAAGAAGCAGATGATCAACCTCCTGGGACTAAATTTTGATGTAAGTAAGATGAAGGACTTATATTTTATTCTAAAGCCCATCTCTTTGCTGATCTCAGCGACAATTCAGAGTCTCGCAGGATTACGGACGAGGAGGGGCTTCAGGTCCCACAGGAGGGGAGGGCGCGTGATCGATTACTAATATAAATCTTACTGAGTTCTACTTTGAGTTTTGAAACTTGAAACACAGATGTAACTCTGTGACTCCGTTTTATTTGTTTATTGGGTCGGGACAGTGCACTGCAGAAAGTAATAAACTAGAGTAGTTTAAACGTCTCAATAGAGCTCCACAGTCCCGCCCCTTGCGGTCTTGTTGCTCCGGTCCGGAACCAAAAATCCCCGTCTACACGACCGTCGATTTTCCAAAAATTCAAATTCAAAAATATTAAGAGTTTAACGTCACCGCAAAAGCCAATCAACTATGTAGCAATTCGTGACCATAAAATGCTTCATTTCAATCCAAAAAGAAGACGACATGTTGAAGAAAAGGCAAAGGTACAAGGCTGTGACATCATTCACTTCCTGACTATAGAAGCTCTGTATCCCAAGAACCATTGCGACATCGCGCCCGCTGGTCAAGGCAACCAGGTTTTCAGCAAACACGGCGAGTTTCTTTTACTTTGCAGACAAAAGTTCTATATTATTTCACTATTAAACAATCTGAATCATGCTAATTGGAATACAAATGATCGGTGGTTAGTTTAATTGGATCGTTGGGAAAAAAAATTTGATCCATCTGACGTTTTTCTTACTATCAGTGTTAGATATGGATAAAACGTCAACTATCTGCCTGCATTATGTTTTAATACATTGTTTATAATGTGTTGTCTACTTTACAATAAATAAACACGTGTGGGAACGTGAAGCTCCACCAATCAAAAGCCTCGTAGTAGATCATGGGACTCCCGAGCATCCTGGGTAATGTATTTCTAGGACGAAGGCTCGCAGGTAAACTGTATTTTTTCGTAAACTAGATGGATCTCATACGTGCTTTTTTCACCTGCGTCTGACTTTGCGGTCGCTTTATAACCACAGAGCTGGATTCAGCCCAGGCTGACGTAGTTACGGAGTTAAAGACTTTATTCCAAATCAATAAGGTCTCAAAGCAAGGGGAGTTTTACTTCCGGACCGGAGAGGAGGCCGGACTGTGGAGCTCTATTGACTCTGTGCATAACTTCAAATCAAAAGAACGCTGTCCAAGGAGTGACTTCCTGTTTCAATCCAGCACGTGAAAATAAAAGCACACAGCCCATCTAATTTATTAGTCCAGCAGGTACTTGCAACATTACGAGAATATAATTAAATACAAACATTTTAAGTTGTCATTTTGTCTGTTAATAGTTTGGCAGAAACAAAGTTGAACTAATGAATAAGTTGGTTCTTTTATTTTGGCGTGCTGGATCGAAACAGGAAGTCACTTCTTGGGCCGCGTTGTTATGATTTTAAGTTTGAACAGAGTCAATTTGAGCTTAATAATTCAAATTTGAGTTGTTGATGTAGTTGGGCATTTGACCAAGATTACCTGTGTTTCACTTGTTCTGAGAGGTTTTTGACTGGGTTCAATACATTTAGTCTTTATTTCAGGTAATTTTCTTTGCCAATGGGGTTGGAAAATGGGTCTTATCCCACTTTTACTTTCTTATTTCAGGCAAGAACTTGTCTGAAATGTGATCACATTAAAGTAAACTTGGTCAGATCAGGTTCGGAAGTCTAAATGACTGAAAACCACTCAATACAAGATACATTTCCTCAATTCAAGTCATTTAAGCCAATTCTTGATACTAACTTTTTGTAGTGTAGATGTCAATGAACATACATGGGACTCATGCATGTCAACACACCACACTGGATTGTAGCCGTAGATGCATTTCCATCCCATGTTTTTAATGGAAGGGATAAGGAAACACACACAGACACAGGAGAGCAAGCAAACTCCACACAGAAAGGTCCTGTCCGTGGATGGAACCTTCTTGTTGTGAAACTGCTGAGCCACCGTGCTTGATTCTCGCTCAGATGTGCCACATGCAATAACAGCTTATCACTCATATAAAAACACTTAAAAGAGCCGCATGTGGCTCTTTAAATAAAGTTCCTACTTACCTCTGGTCTAGTGGTTAGAGTTGCTGCACATGTGGCAAAAAACTGGGCTGAGATCAAGTCCTGGCTCTGAAGGTTTTGCCGAATGTCTCTGCTCGGATCTTCACCCTGAGCTGTCCTGTCCGACAAAGCCTACGGGCCGAAAAAATAATAACTTGATACTGACTGACAACATGACTCTGTGGGGTGATTTTAACTTGAAATTACATCTTAATGTAACCTAATTTAATATATTAACCCCTTAACTCCCACCTGAACCAAGCACATTTTCTCCAGTTTGGCTTTACCCCAGTCCAAAAGCTTCTGGAAAGAAGGTGAGAAAGTAGCAACAAAACTGAGACGAAAACAATGATGGAAATGTGGCAAAAAACTGACAAAAAATTGACAAAAAAATGATGAAAAAGTGGCAAAAATGTCAACAAAAATGACAAAAATGTGACAAAAAATGTACAAAAAAATGATGAATAAGTGGCAAAAATGTGATAAAACTTTGACAAAAAATTGACAAAAATTTGACAACAAAAGGACAAAAGTGACAAAAAGTGACAAAAAATGTACTATTTGACAAAAAAGTTACAATAATGAGTTGAAAATTCCCTCAAAAATGAGTGAAAAAAATCTGATGACATGAAGAAAAAGATCCATTTAGCTGAGTTTTGTAGATCTTGAGGCTACACTGGCCTACAGGATTTGGGTAAAGCTGAACTGGAGAAAATGCTCTTGGTTCAGGCGGGAGAAGCTAACTCTCGTAAATGATAATAATGATTAATGATTAACTAAGGACAGTCCCAGTTTTGAGCCCTCTGTTCTATGTCACAGTGGATTCCTACAAAATCATTGATTTGTTACAGTTTCACAGTTTCACACCACAATGTCCCAGGTGTCCCGGTTTTTCACCAGCCTAAAGCAGCTTTTTTACTCGACACTGAATGACTTCTGTAACACGAAGTCTGCTTAATAACCTTGATGCTGACTGGTCGATTTAATTGCGATTAGACTTTTATTAACAGGAAGTTTAACCATTCAACATGAGTGAAACTCCTCCTGGAACCGCCACCTTAACGTGGTGGAGGGGTTTGACCACCCGAATGGTCCTGGGGGCTCTGTTGTCGGGGGCTTCGTGCCCCTGTAGGGTCTCCCAGGGCAAACAGGTCCTAAGTGACGGGTCAGACAAAGAGCGGTTCAGAAGCCCCTTCTGAGAGACCAACAGGCCTGTTTAATCACGAGGCCGTCCTTCTGTGGACCCACCACCTGCAGGAGGAGCCATAAGAGGCTGGTGCAATGTGATTTGGGCAGCTCCAACAGCGGCCCCCACAACCCAGAAAAACGGAAAAGTGGAAGAAAAAGGATGGATGGACATGAGTGAAAAAAAACATCACAATTTGGCTACACCCCAAAAACCCATTGTGTCCTGGTTTTAAACATGGAAAATCTGGTCACCCTACTTTAGCATTTATTATGATAAACATATTTCACCTATATCGACCTAGTGCTCTTTACAATGGACATATCATAATATATAGATATACTAAAAGTAAATTGTAAAATATCAATTTTAACCATACTGTATATTTGATTAAAGGAATAGGCCACCGTTTTTATATACTGAGATATGTTCTTACCTCACTTTAGTCGAGTTAATATATCCCCGTCTGGTCTTTGTCCGTGCGCTCTGCCAGGCACACGGAGCACATACGCAGCCTCTCCCACATGTCACATAGCTCCAAAAAAGCTCACGATAGAAGCTACCAAGCTCTTCCACGTGTTCCCTATTTAAATAAAGTTACGTGAAGTGTTTTCATGCGAAGTATATTTACACAGAAATGTAGCATGTCGATTTTATAAGCAAATAAAAAGGGGGACTATATTGTGAGTCGTAATGATACGAGGAGTAAAACGTCCGCGCAGTAACTCCTAAAGACTTCCCCCGCTCACTTCCGTCAATAACCTTTAGGAGTTACTGCGTGTGTAACGTGGATGACTCTGCGTTGTGTTATTTAGTAACGGTCAGGAGACGGGGTTGTTTTACAAGGGTTCTTTATCTGTGCAACAGACAAAAACGGCTGGTCAGCCCTGAACCTGGGACACGAACACTCATAGCAGCTCGGCTGCGCATTGACAGAATGGACAAAATAAATACAATAAATGTAAAAATAAATAAATGTACCTGTGCAACAGACAAAAACGGCTGGTCAGCCTTGAACCTGGGACACGAACACTCATAGCAGCTAGTGGAGGGGGGGTACACGTTAGAAACCGTTAGTGGTGGTTTAACAAGTAATCAAATAAAAATGTAGAAATTATATAACTAAAACATGTCCTTAATAATTCTACTATCATACTACATTCATACAAATGATGATTAAATGTAGAAATACAACTTAAACAGACACCCCAACAAACGTGACCTTACCTCGGCTGCGCATTGACAGAATGGTGCCGGGCTCACGCCGTCCGCACTATTTATAGAGTTTGCCGCCACTAGAGGGCGCTGCCCCACGATTAACACCAGTATCAAGTGGAATACAATAATTTACTGTTACATTCCCCTCTGCTGAATTCCACTTGACCCATAACAAAAAAAACAAAATAGACCAGCACTGCACAGGGTACAAAAAAAAACAAAAAAAAACAAACAGCGTGTAAAATCCATACTTATGTGTACAGGAAACATATAAAGCACTCTAGTTCCCAACCATACTAGCGAGGTTATGTCGAGCACCTGACACAGCTACAAAACCCAGCAAAATAACCATCCCCGAGGGATCAGTGCGAGACCGGAATGGCCAAAACCCATCTACACACATAGGGTAAATAGAATATGCCCACTTACATATTCTGTTAATGTAACTGCAGGTACACCTCAAAGTACATAAAACAAAAATCACGCTTGTACAACAAACAGTACAAACTCAAAATGCCAACATCACCAAAATGTTGCAAAACTCTCCCCAAAAAAATGGGTACTGGAGTCCGGAAAAATTTTTACAGGACTGAAACAGATTTTTGGTGCATCATCTGAATAAGTCGAGTCACTGGTCTCAGTAAACGTCCAGCTCTAGATCTATGGTCAGTTACTGCGTTAGCTGAAGTCACAGTGGGGACGATTGGCATGTCAGAGTCAGGGGTCACAGTAGTCTCTGGGTCAGGGTGTGGGACAGGGGTTTGTGCGAGGCTAGAGTCCACAGAACCACTCTCTGGCTCATTCAAAGGGACATTGTCCGGGACAGCATCCTCCACATTTGTCACACTGCCCGTATTTGATGGCAACTCCGACACCCATGCTCTGGTTCTAAACTCTGCCGATTCTGAGGATGCATCAGTGACTGTAGACCTACTGAGGTCCACTGAACTCGATACGGGGGACAATATTTGTTCCTCTTGGTTATTTAGTTCGGTTTCGGGTAAGGGCAAAAAGTTCACTGGCATTATCAGATTGCGATGTACGACTTTCATCTGTCCATTTGTTGGGTTTTGAATCTTAAATGTGTGGCTCTCATCATTTTTCTCCACCACCACATAGATTTTATTCTCCCAGCGATCAGCGAGCTTTCTTTTGCCACGTTCACCTTTGTTGGCCAATAACACACGATCATCCACCTCAACAGGAGCACCGCGCACTTTCTTATTGTACAGTTCAGTGTGGCGCTGAAGTTGTTTTGTTGCTGTCGACTGTGCTACTGCCATAGCCTCTCTCATGTTTTGACGCAAGGATTCAACATAGCGGTCATAGTCCACAACCTCCGGATCATTGAGCACAGAGCCAAACATAACGTCCACTGGAAGGCGCGGAACTCTCCCAAACATGAGCAGGAATGGGGCATAGCCAGTTGTCTCGTGTATAGTACAGTTGTATGCAAACGTCAGTGATTTTAGAGCTTGGGGCCAACGATGTTTTGCTCTTGGTGGAAGTGCTCGAATCATGTTGCCAATAGTACGGTTCATCCTTTCACACGAGCCGTTACCCATTGGGTGATAGGGAGTAGTGTGCGATTTTTGCACGCCTGCAACATGTAGTAATTCCGCTATCAGAGCACTCTCGAAATTGGCTCCCTGATCAGAATGCAAACGTTTTGGAAATCCATAGACACTGAAGTAGTTGTTCCACAGCTGATGGGCGACTGCTTTGGCTGACTGGTTAGGACACAAGAAGGCGTGCGCCATTTTAGTGAAATGGTCTGTTGCAACAAGCACATCAAGGGACCTATTAGCAGAATCTTCAGCTGTCCAGAAATCAATACTGACAAGTTCAAGGGGCTCAGAGGTTCTAATATTTTCTAAAGGCGCTCTGGCTTCAGGCTCAGGGGTTTTGCTTACTACACAGCGCCTGCAGTGTTTAACATAGTCCATAACATCCCGAGAGAGCCCTAGCCAGTGAAACCTCTGTCTTGTTAAGTACAAAGTCCTTTGCTGTCCCTGGTGGCCAGCCTCATCATGAACACCTTTTAGCACTTTGTGGCGTAATGAGAGGGGGACAACAAACAGGTACGTTTTTCTTTTATTGACTGGATCCTTTGTCACACGGTAGAGTACTCCATCTCTCATAGTTAGTTTCTCCCAGTCCCGCAATATTTTGTTTGCACCAGCAGATTCCTTTGCACGTTCCCTCCTTGATGGTCTCCTTCCTCTTTCCACATAGAAAATGACTTTGCTCAGATCTGTATCATTTCTCTGTTTGTCCTTTAATTCATTGTGGGAGAGAACCTGAGAGTCAATTTGTGGGGGCAACAGGACTGATTGCGTGAACTGGGGCAGGAGCAACGCGTGTGAGCACAAGTCTGAATCGCGGCTTTTAAGTTCATTAAGCACAGCAGCGACCTCTAGTGATGATAACGAGCCAGACCTAGCAACTGCCACACCTTGAACAACAGGTTGGCCACACTCGGATGTCATGTCAGGTGGGTTAGCAGACCACCGAAAAGCATCTTGAACGCCATTAGCACCGACAGCAGCAGCCTCAGCAAGCAACTCATTATACGGTACCCTTGTTAAACGGTGGGATGCACTGGACTGTACGAACGGCTCTCTGCTTAAGGCGTCAGCTACTACATTTCGGGGGCCAGGGATGTATTTTATATCGAACTGGAAAGGCGCAAGTTTAGCAATCCACCGCTGCTCACACGCATCTAGACGAGCTTTGGACAAAATGTATGTCAATGGATTATTGTCCGTCCACACGGTAAACGTATGACCTCTCAGCCAGTGGTGGAATTTATCGCACACTGCCCACTTTAATGCGAAAAACTCCAATCTGTGCGCAGGATACTTTGACTGGGCGTAAGTGAGGGATTTACTTGCGAATGCGATTGGCCTTGCTGTTGTGCCACCAGGAGGAACTTGCGACAAGACAGCACCTAAACCATCTGTGGAGGCGTCAACTGAGAGCAAAAAGTGGTCGTTAAAGTTTGGATGTGCCAGAACGACTTGGTCTAATAAGGCCTGTTTCAGTTTGTGAAAAGCCAGCTTACATTCATCAGTCCAGTCGTCAGTTTTTAACTTTTTACGAGTCTGGTGGCGTTTTCTACCAGCTCCACGTGGACCTTTGGACCCTGACGTGAGTCGGAACAGCGGCTTGGCTATGGCTGAACAATTCTCAATAAACTGCTGGTAATATACAACCATACCAAGAAAGGAGCGGACTTTACGCTGTGAGGGGACTGAAGTGCCATCCTCCATAAGGTCTGACTCTTTTAAGGAGGTTATGGCAGCAACTTTATCATGGTCAGACTGGATACCATTGGCACTAATGATATGACCAAGGAACTTAACGGAGCGTCGCAGGAAGTTGCATTTCTTTGGTGCGAGTTTAAGGTTGTGGCACTGGAGCCTATCAAACACCATTTGCAAACGTTCGAGGGCCAGATCTTCATTTGGGGCGAACACTAAAACATCATCCAGATAGCATAAAAGACTCATGAAGTTCTGGTCGCCAAAGATGCTCAACATCATCCTCATGAACGTTGCCGGACTATTGCAAAGGCCCTGCGGCATCCTATTGTACTCGTACAATCCGAATGGTGATGAAAAAGCTGTATATTTCTTGTCCTCCTCATGCACTTCCACATTGTAGTATCCTGAGGTCAAGTCCATAGTTGAGAAGAAGGCATTACCACCTAGAGCAGCTAGGGCATCAGCGGGGTGAGGGAGCGGATGCGCATCCTTTACTGTGCGCGCATTGAGCCAGCGGAAATCATTGCATATTCTCAAGTCTCCTGATCTCTTTGAGACTAGCACGAGGGGTGACGCGAATTCACTGCTGGACTTTCTTATAATCTCACGCTCCTCCATTTCATCCAAGGCCTGTCTTAGTTTTTCATACTGCGTTGGTGGTATGCGCCTGCATGGGAGCCGAAAAGGCTTTTCATCTAGGACTCTGATACGGTGCAGATAACCAGTAGCCTTGCCACAGTCTAGTTTGTCTCTGGAGAAAATTGACTCGTACTCCACAATGAGCTCAGCAAGCTTAGCTTTATACTCAGGGGAAACTTGACATGACTCAACATCAATGTCTGACAGACCCAGCTCACTTAACTTAGACTGGAGAGAACTAGAGTCAGGACACGGCGACTTAAATTGGGGACAGTCCGGTAAGGTGGAGGTATCTGAAACAAGACTGGGCACATTTGATCTAGCACTTTGAATCTGTACCTGTTGCTGAACAGACTGAGCACCAAACTTCTCCACTGATTCACACAAAGAGACGTCAGCTATCTTAGCATTACGTTTGAGAGTGACATATTTGTGGGACGGGTTTATTACTTTGAGAGGCAGCCAGCCATCAGCTCTTAAAAGTGCAACAGCTCTACCGACTATGACTGTTCTCGGACTGGATTTAGCACTTGTTGGCTCAACAATAACTTCACTACCAGCCAACTGTTTGTCCACGTACTGCGTCTTTGCCCACACTAGGTGCTCTGTCATAGGCTCCAGAGTAACAGCTTTCCTGAGTTTGAGAGTTCCGATCACATCCAAGACATCCTCAGTTTCCACTCCTGCCATTAAACTCAACAGTCTCCGTTCTGCATCACTCCCGCAGGTGAGCACTGAAGGGCATTGGCTCTGGAAATCCCTTTTCAGTCTACTGATCACGTACCGTAACAGGTTACTGCCAACAATCAGATCTTCGCTCTGGCCATTGACAACAAGAGTCGGGACAATTACACTGCAGCCATAGATTTTCATTGTGAGATCACACACACCCACAGGTAGAGTTCTGGACCCCCCACACCCAATTAATACAGCGTCCGTTTCACTAAGGGTGGGGTCTATAACACCTTGCTGCAGCAACTGGGGGACTAGACTAGCACTTAGAGTACAGGCCATCGAACCGCTGTCTAGTAAAGCAGACACTTTTACCTTCCCGCTCAGTGTTACATTCTCATAGAATAGTTGATCATGCTGCTGAAGTCTCTGAACATTTTGAACTACGGGTGTGCGTCCCATTTCTCTTTCTTTGCAAATACTTTGATAGATAAACTCCTCTTCATCACTCACATTAACATTAGGGGAATCATTTTTAGGCCTAACACTTGCCCCTCCCACATGCAGGCCAGCTAGTTTTCCTGTTGCTGCGCTGTGCACTTAACAACACTGGGCTTACTGACAGCATTTGGGCACTCCACGCGCGTGTGGTCAGGTGCAAAACAGGTGAAGCACAGACGTTCGGACCTGCAGTGATACTGAGTAGTGTGGCCATTATCACTGCACACGGCACAGGGCGCTAGGGGCTTGACTTTGGAGGGCTGGCCGCGTGCATTGTACTTACTGACATATCTGGGCTGCTGTGATTGTTGAGCAAGTACACGTTCGAGCAGGGCAAGTACTCTGTCCAGGCGGTCAGGTGAACCCTCTGCCTGCTGTGCAGACGGCGGCGACACAACAGCAGCTTGTGACGGTTTTGCATTAGTGGGATTCACACTCTGGGCAGGAGCAGCAACCTCCTGGCGCTGCGAACACAAGACAGTGTTTATTTTCTGCTTAGATGCCTGCTTATGGTCTCTGCAGTGCTCAACCAACTTGTCATGAATATCAGCGACAGTCCATTCTTGCAGTGGTCTGCACTTGAAAATGAGTGACAGTTCAGTATCAGGACAGTTCTGAATGAACATGGCAGCCAAATCACGTGATAGATAGTCAAAAGTTTTGCTTTGTCTTTTCAAAGAGTCCTCAGTCACCTCTAGGGCTCTGTTTAGTCTTAGCCAATAGTCAAGGGGTTGTTCACCAGAGTGGGGTTTTGTCGCATAAAAGTCAGCTAGTGGTAAACTAGAGGTCAGTGTGTCACTGAAGTGCTGCTTTAACATCTCAAAAATGGGCTCTGGGCCGTCAGTCAGGGTCAACACACGCTTACAACGTATGCCCACTTTAACCACTTCACGCGCCCTCCCCGTGAGCTTCAACAGCACCTCATCAGCTTGATCTGACACAGGGATGCCCCTTTTCTTCATATATGACAGCATCATAACCTCCCACTCCTGAACAGAACATGTGTCATTACCATCCCCTTTAAAACTCACAGGCTCTTTAACGTCCTGGCGCACAATGACATTCAATAGGGAAGGGTCATTTAACGATGCCCCAACTGCACTAGGCGCAGTACTCAAACGTGACTCAATGCAGGATGCAATACTCTCACCAATTGAAAGCCCAATATGTGATGCTATATCAGTTAGCAGCTGTTCATTTACACCCTCATTTACCTGTGCATCAGGGCGCACATTACAGTTTGGGTTCACAGAAGAAACATTGCCAGGTTGTTTTAAACCATATCTCAGCTTTGGTGTGGATGCTTCTGGATAAAATAAAAGAGCACCTCTGCCTATACTAGCTAAAGGCTTAGAGGTGTAGACTGGAAGGCCCCTCCCTCTTCCAACAGGAGTACTCTCCATGATTCAATATAAAACAAAACTTGAGGTGAAACTAAAATAGTTGTCAAAATTGGCCCAAATCACACTCAGAATTGTAGGGGAGAAGAGAAAAAAAAAAGTTCATTGTATCAAAGCCACATATAAAATAAAGTCATTCAGTATTAGCGCAAATACCATTTAACCTCATCAATGGTAAAACCTGAGAGCATCAAGGACCGATGCAGATCACTGCCACCTCTTCTGAGCTGCAACGAGTCCGTGCGTACTGCGTAGCTCCGAGGGCGCGCGCTCCAGTTGACGCACGATCCAGACGTTGGCCGAAGCGAGCAGCGCGAGCGGCCACGGGTTGATGCGTAGAGGGCGGGTGCGTACTGCGTAGCTCCGAGGGCGCGCGCTCCAGTTGACGCACGGTCCAGACGTTGGCCGAAGCGAGCAGCCCGAGCGGCCCCGAGTTGATGCTTGGAGGGCGGGCAGTTGGCGCTGGCAAGTCCCGCTGGATCCTGGATGTAACTGCCGGGCGGCTTTTGCGTCGCGGTGTCCACAGGCTAACCTCCGCTCGATGTTGTCACAGAAAACGGTCACGGCACCAGTGTAACGTGGATGACTCTGCGTTGTGTTATTTAGTAACGGTCAGGAGACGGGGTTGTTTTACAAGGGTTCTTTATCTGTGCAACAGACAAAAACGGCTGGTCAGCCTTGAACCTGGGACACGAACACTCATAGCAGCTCGGCTGCGCATTGACAGAATGGACAAAATAAATACAATAAATGTAAAAATAAATAAATGTACCTGTGCAACAGACAAAAACGGCTGGTCAGCCTTGAACCTGGGACACGAACACTCATAGCAGCTAGTGGAGGGGGGGTACACGTTAGAAACCGTTAGTGGTGGTTTAACAAGTAATCAAATAAAAATGTAGAAATTATATAACTAAAACATGTCCTTAATAATTCTACTATCATACTACATTCATACAAATGATGATTAAATGTAGAAATACAACTTAAACAGACACCCCAACAAACGTGACCTTACCTCGGCTGCGCATTGACAGAATGGTGCCGGGCTCACGCCGTCCGCACTATTTATAGAGTTTGCCGCCACTAGAGGGCGCTGCCCCACGATTAACACCAGTATCAAGTGGAATACAATAATTTACTGTTACACGTGGACGTTTTACTCCTCGTATCATTACGCCTCACAATATAGTCCCCCTTTTTATCTGCTTATAAAATCGACACGTTACATTTCTGTGTAAATATACTTCGCATGAAAACACTTCACGTAACTTTATTTAAATAGGAAACACGTGGAAGAGCTTGGTAGCTTCTATCGTGAGCTTTTTTGGAGCTATGTGACATGTGGGAGAGGCTGCGTATGTGCTCCGTTTGCCTGGCAGAGCGCACGGACAAAGACCAGACGGGGATATATTAACTCGGCAAAAGTGAGGTAAGAGCATATCTCAGTATGTAAAAACGGTGGCCTATTCCTTTAATGTGGTGGAGGGGTTTGAGCACCTGAATGATCCTGGGGGCTCTGTTGTCGGGGGCTTCGTGCCCCTGTAGGGTCTCCCAGGGCAAACAGGTCCTAAGTGACGGGTCAGACAAAGAGCGGTTCAGAAGCCCCTTTTGAGAGACCAACAGGCCCGGTTTGAATCATGGGCCGTCCTCCCGTGGACCCACCACCTGCAGGAGGAGCCATAAGGGCAGGTGCAACCCGGAAACGGAAAAGTGGAAGAAAATGGATGGATGGACATGAGTGAAAAAAAACATCACAATTAGGCTACACCCCAAAAACCCATTGTGTCCTGGTTTTAAACGTGGAAAATCTGGTCACCCTACTTTAGCATTTATTATGATAAACATATTTCACCTATATCGACCTAGTGCTCTTTACAATGGGCATATCATAATATATAGATATATTAAAAGTAAATTGTAAAATATCAATTTTAACCATACTGTATATTTGATTAACCCTTTCAGTCAACTCTGTCAAATTTTGGTCCGAATTGCAATAACAACCTTTCAGGCAACAACTGCTCACCCTTTTCTTACAGCAAACTCTTCTGTTTTACTAACATAAAGAATCACTCAGCGTCCCATATAGAAGAACACGGGCAATAACGTTTACCCTCCACAATGGCGCGATCCTGGGCCGAAAGCGACAAGTCAAAGAAATCAAAATAAATAAACCTTTTTTTTTTTTGTCCCAGGAGGATCTGAATCATCCTTCACACTTTCCTGTATTGTGTCAGCAGGAGTTTCAATCTGTAATGACCGTATTAATGGCTACACTCGAAACAGTTTTATCACTTTTTCTACTCATTTACCGCCATCCTCACCTCGAGCGTCACGTCACCACGCACACGCCCCTTGACGCACCGTGACGCACCGTGACGCGGCATTTCCTGGAAACACGAGCGCGGAGTACAAACCTTTCACTTTCATTTCTGCGCTTGTCTTTTTTTACACAGATTTACACAGATCCACGACGACAAACCCACTTAAAAACACACCGACAGACGCGTCTCTAAAGCGTTTTTGCCGCTCCAACATGGCGTACGTTTATCCCGGCGCGAGACGAGACGAGAGCAAGGTTTGTTTGTGCGCTGGATGTTTGACACTTGTTGCTAACACTGTTTACTTCGGAAAGCTTGTGGTCAACGCCTTGTGTTCGAGCAGGTGCACATTATAAAACGATACCAGGGAAAAGAAAGGATAGTGAGTCAGTTTGGCTGGCGGGAGAATGAAAAGAGCCGCGTCTTTCGTGAGAAAATTAAACTAACGTTAATTAACTGTCAGTCCGGCTAATCCAGTTGCTGAGCTAGCAAGTTCATGCAGATGCAAAAACAATGAAGGAGAATTAATCAGGCTAGGCAGGTTTGTTAGAAGAGCATAATTCATACAATACCAGGTAAAGGCAGTCTATAACACGTAAGAATGATTATTAACACATTACATTAAAAGAAAAGATCTATTCAAGATATTAAAGTAGAGTTGCCATATGCACAGCTAATAACCACGCACTGCCAATAAAGTGATAATAGAGTTCGGGAATGTGACGTCATATCGCTAAGCATTATGGGATTAGCAGCAATTGTAAACTATTGAAGATTTTAAAAGTTAAAATACTGGAGTTATTGTTCACATTAAAACACTTGGACACCACAGTGAGTTAGATGTATTTACCAGCAGTATCTCAGCAGCTAACGGAGCTGTTCCACGGCTATTTCCTCCACTTTATAAACTGTTTTAGCTAATGTTAGTCAATGGAAATGTATGCTAACAGCTGCAAAGATGGCCGATCTCCATGGTAACTGTAGACTTTCCCGAACTCTATTATACTGAGGAAAAAATATTTTGTTTTTGAGGAAATGCTTGGTCTTGTACAGAGAGATCATGGACCCAGTGACTGATATTAATGATATTTTTTTTAAATCAATATATTTTCTTTTTAGCTACAACTTCTTAAAGTGTAATGCTGTTAATAGAGTTCGGGAAAGTCTACAGTTACCATGGAGATCCGCCATCTTTGCAGCTGTTAGCATACATTTCCATTGACTAACATTAGCTAAAAACAGTTTATAAAGTTGAGAAAATAGCCGTGGAACAGCTCCGTTAGATGTATTTACCAGCAGTAACTCAGCAGCTAACTCACTGTGGTGTCCATGTGTTTTAATGTGAACAATAGCTCCAGTATTTTAACTTCTAAAATCTCCATTGGTTTACAATTGCTGCTAATCCCATAATGCTTAGCGATATGACGTCACATTCCCGAACTCTATAGAGGAAAAAATATTTTGTTTTTGAGGAAATGCTTGGTCTTGTACAGAGAGATCATGGACCCAGTGACTGATATTAATGATATTTTTTTTAAATCAATATATTTTCTTTTTAGCTACAACTTCTTAAAGTGTAATGCTGTTAATAGAGTTCGGGAATGTCCACAGTTACCATGGAGATCGGCCATCTTTGCTGCTGTTAGCATACATTTCCATAGACTAGCATTAGCTAAAAACAGTATAAAAAGTGGAGAAAAAAACAGTGGAACGACTCCGTTAGCTGCTGAGATACTGCTGGTAAATACATCTAACACACTGTGGTCTCCAAGTGTTTTAATGTGAACAATAACTCCAGTATTTTAACTTTTAAAATCTCCATTAGTTTACAATGGCTGCTAATCCCATAATGCTTAGCGATATGACGTCACATTCCTGAACTCTATTGGAAAAACTGGCTCCTGCCCCCCCCCGCTGGGTCCGATGACATCATCACATTGTAGAACCTGCAACCCAGCAATACCCATGCTGCTGTGCGCTCAAATCATTTCAAACTGCACAACAAATAAAAAGATAACTTGTGATATTTTGTCAGGCTAGGCAACGTCAGGCCCAGGGGCCAAATCCGGCCCTCCAGCATAGAACCTCTGGCCCTCAAGATAAATTTGATAAATATCATTACACAAATAAGAGATCAAGTACCTGCTGGAGTCGGGGGGAGTGGGGGAAGATGAGCCTGTTTTTGATTTGGTGGTTATTGTGTAAAAACAGAAATAATATCAATACAATAATTTACTATTTACAGACCTTTTGTGATAAAAAAAAACACCTGGAGTTTGTTTTTAAGATGTTGATCTTCAAAATAAAAGTGGTTTTGAGGCTCATTTTACCCTAAGAGCAGGAGAAGGTGAACCCTTAGATTTAAAGGTGAAATTGACATAATAAAGTCTTTTTACATATTAGTGTTTCCCATTAGCAATTTTATGCAAGACAAATCATAATATATATATTTTTTTCCATCTGCTCCATCTGCAGATAATGCAATTTTGTTTCTAAAAAGAAACGGTGGCGCAGCGGTTAGCGCTCACGCCTCACAGCTAGAAGGTCCCGGGTTCGATTCCCACCTGGACGGGGCCTTTCTGTGTGGAGTTTGCATGTTCTCCCCGTGCCTGCGTAGGCTTCCTCCGGGTACTCCGGTTTCCCCTACCACTAAAAACATGTACAATAGATTCCCCTCTGGGGCCAGGACTCCCCTGAAAAAGGGGATTCTTAATCTCAGTGGTGACAATGTTTCTTTACTTTGGGCTTCAGTGGTGAGGTTTGGCTCTTGGTGATTTGGCAATGAAGAAAATCCCTCCAAGACATAAACTTGCCTACCCGTGCATTATGCTAACATGCTATATTCAATGTGTGAAGTTAAGATAGAATAAACTTTATTATTATGCCTAAGTGTAAACACACACCTACACACGCAGTAGTTCCTAAATAAAGTGAACTTCAATTCAATTCAATTTTTTCATTTTTTTAATAAGTAAATAAATAAATAACGTGGATATGATGCTGAAAAGGAGTAGGCAGGAGCTTCAGCTTGTTAGCGCCTTCCCCCTTTTGTATTTAAGAAATAGATACATTTATTTACTCTGCATAATCAAGAAGTTAGCATGGAGATCCGCCATCTTTGCAGCATTTCCATTGAGTAATATTAGCTAAAAAAGAAAACATGAATGATGGAATTAATGGATGAAAATGTAACAAAGAAGAGACATAAACACAACAAAAAAGTGATCAGCATCAAAAATGTGCCAGTAAAGCAACAATAACATTACGGAGAAAATAAGACAAAAGAGTGACAAAAAAGCAGCCTTGGATTTGAGATATTGTCATTTGAAATAGTGATTTTTTTCTATCAAGATCCCTGGAAAATTTAAGTTTTCCTCCATGAGAAATAATGCCCAAACGCACCCATATGCAAACACTGAACATTTGAATCAGCCCTGTGTGAGTTTAGATAATAATATTGTTGTAACAGTTGTCTTCGGTTTGTGGTTTGCCTCAAACACTTTTCCACAGAAGCTCCTTCCTTCTAATGAATTTCGCCGCTACTACAAACAATTGATTATGAAAGCGTGAACGCCTTTGGGCACGTGCCTTTGTTGTGTCAGACTTTGTGAGCTTTCCCTTTGTGTTTTACCAGGTGCAGAACTACCACGGCACTGACATCTGCGACCCGTACGCCTGGCTGGAAGACCCCGACAGCGAAGAGACCAAGGTGCTCAAGCACAAAACAAAATGAAATATCATATGAAGGGTAATCAGCTGCAGCTTGTGGTGACGAGTGACCTGAAAGAGAGAACCAAGTGCTTGAAAATAACAGGACATTGATACAGGGAAAAAACGAGACAAAGTGCTCCGGAAGTCAATGATAGAATTAGTAATTGGGGGAAGGTGCTTCTTTGGTGTTTGGGGAACTAAGACTCAAAAGAAAAACAAAAAAAACAAGGCACTCCTCCACATTATTATTCTCTATTTACATTTATAAAGCCTTTATTTTGCAGGGCTGAGGAGTGTTAAAATCTTTAAAACATAATGCTGGCGTCTTCCACTAATAACTGGACATTGTTTTACTTTTTTCTAACAATTATTTAGTTTCATAGAATATTGACAGTGGAACAATCACAGCAGGGAAGTGGAAATGTTTTCAAGTTGTCGGATGAAAAAGGTAGAAGAAAAGAGGGGAATTGTGAATCCATAAGTCCAGTGTTGGGGAGTAACTAAATACATATATTTACAATTATCATTTTGTAGCAGTATTCTGGTAAAGTTACCCTTTCATTTGAGAGTATTTAGAATACAGTTACTTTACAAATATCAAGGGAATATCCCATTATCATTACATTTAGTTCCATATTTCACAACATTGTTATAAAAAATTGCTCCTAAAATAGAATAAAGATTTGAAACGTCTTATGCCACAGTTCATTCAAACACTGCACATGTGTCACATGATGAACCTGTGCATTTGCCAAGACAGTTTTTGAGTTCCTAATTAATGGTATGTGAGTTTATAACAGGTGTTCATTTTTGTAATTGATGAATTTAAATATTTAGGACTATGTCTTGACCAAGAACTAACCTATAAAAAACATATTGAATATGTGACTAATAAAGTAAACGCTTGTCTTGGTCAACTATATAGATCTATCAATTGTTTTACCCTCGATATCAGGAAAAGAATAGCTCAGCAACTCATACTACCAATAATCGACTATGGAGACATTGTTTACCAAAACACCACAGATGCTGTTCTTAAACCACTGACAACACTCACAAACTCGCTCTGCAGATTTGTGATTCGATGTAATTATTTGACTCATCACTGTACTATGTACAACACACTTGACTGGCTACAACCCAAAGACAGAAGACGGCTCCACTGGATTATACTAGTTTATAAATGTATCCGATATGATTATCCTACATATTTAAAACAGCATTTGGTTCCTTTTACGTCATCATACGCACTTGGAGATCTGGACCAACCGTTCTATCGAGTGCCACATGTAAAAAAGGAGGCAGGCAGGAGAGCCTTTCGTTATAAAGCCCCATCTGACTGGAATCATTTATCAATAGAACTTAGATCAACGACATCTTTACATATATTCAAAACATCTTTGTACAATAATCTAAAATGTCAATGTCAATGTTACCATTTTTTCCAAATGTCCAATTTCTTTTCTATTATCCCTCTTCTTATGTTAATTTATTTTCTCTTTATATATAATATTGTTTTGTATTGAAAGTGAGGGCATTGGTGGGGTGGGCGGGGATGGGGAACAAGACATGAGACCTTGTGATGTTATGTTGTTATGTGTATGTGACTGTTGTATGTATGTGACAATACTTGCTATGTTTCGTTATTTTGTGTTCAGGACCCCCTTGAAAAAGAGATGGTTCATCTCAACGGGGCTATCCTTGAAACAAATGAAATGAAATGAAATTGTACGCAATATTTATACATAAATGTAATGCCAATCGATGTGAAAGTATTCAAAGTGTTCAGAATACAGTTCTCTGATTAGACAGAGTAATGGAATACGTTACAAAATACATTTTAAGGCAAGTATTCAGTAACACAAACATACAATTTCAAAGTATAAGTGAAGGTTTTTGACTTCTCTTGATCGTCATAATAGAGCTTAGATCAGGACCTGACCACTAAGCTTGAATTGTCGACCCGAGTCCAAAACAAACCCGAGAAACAAAATCATTATTTGATTTAACCTCTTACCACCTGCTTTAACCAAGTGCAATTTCTCCAGTTCGACTTTACCCAATTCTAAAAGCTTCTGGACTGGAGTCTCACAGCCTCTAGGCCAGTGCAACACCTCATTTGAAAGCTAAGACCTACAAAACTGATCTAAACAGATCTTTCTCCTCGCGTTGTTGTCGTCACTTTTTTCACATCTTTTTCCATCTTATTTTCAACACTATTTTGTTGAGTTTTGTCACTTTTTTGCTTTTTTACTTTCTAACTTTTTTAAGCTTTAGAGTTAGTTTCTGAGCCATATAACAAGATTAGTTATCGTGATATTCTCCTGCCTCAATATATAAACTAGGTTTAGGTTTGTGTTTATTACATTTGACGTAGCAGCAAAGAACAAAATGTTTAACCTGAAATGTGTCAATTACAATAGAATAAAATTAAAAACAGCTATATACAAAAAAATGAATAAAAACATCTATAAAACAGATTCGTAAAACAATGTTAAAGCTCAAGGAATAAAAGACAGTTCATGTTTTTTTGTGTTGCTCTTCTTGGCTTCTCGACTCTATAGTGTAATAGCATCAGTTATGTAAATCCTTCCTGCTTGTTTTATGTGTCCTCTCCTCTGCACACGGATCTGTAATAACAAACATCTCGCAAAAATGTCAAAGCAGGAAAAACCTGTCTAATGTGTCTCATGCATTATATAAATCTTCGGTTTGTTTTATGGTCATGAGTTACCACTTAGCTAATCAGCCTCCATCATTCTTTCAAACTCTTAATATTAATTAGTTTTGAAAAAAAGAAGGGGAATACACGGTTTTAATAAGCAAACAAGGGATTCTGCAGAGTATTTGAGCTGCACTTCATTAGTTTCTAGCAGAGGTTTCATAAAATAAACATTTAAAAGTAGTGCTAATAATCCTGTTTTTTGTCCTTTAACGTTTCCCCTGGGTGTCCCGTGTCTCAGGCCTTCGTGGAGGAGCAGAACAAAATCACGATGCCGTTTCTTGAGCAGTGCAAAGTCAGAGAGAAGTTCCAGCAGCGTCTGACCGAGCTCTACGACTATCCCAAGTACAGCACCCCCTTCAGGCGAGGAGACAGGTACTGCAGCGTCACACTCAGTACAAGAAACATGACTGTTTTCTGTTGAGATAAAACTCCACTAAATCTACAGTTGAGTTTATATAAATGTTACTGCGTGTGATTGTGTTGCAGGTACTTTTACTTCCACAACAAAGGCCTCCAGAACCAGAGCGTGCTGTACGTTCAGGACTCTCTGGACGCTCCGGCCTCGGTTTTCTTCGACCCCAACGCTCTGTCTGAGGACGGCACCGTGGCGCTGAAGAGTGAGTCAGACTCGGCGTCATTTCATAAATAATCATGCATTTTACGGGACCTTTTCTCCAGGTGCTCCAGTTTCCCCTACCACTAAGAGCATGTATATTAGGTTCTCCTTTGGGGCCAGGACGCCCCTGTAAAAGAGGTGGTTAAATAAAGTTCAAAGAAATGAAATGAAAAACACTGTTGCTCCTGTCTGAGGGCTCAGTGTCGGCTCAACATTTGCAGTCGCTCCACAGGCAGCTTCAATGAAAAGGAGCAAGAGAAAAGCAACCTCATGATACCTGCCTCTTTTACAATGTTTTTATTCCTCTGAGTGTCTCTCGTCCCACAGTCTGAGTGTCTGTCTTCCCACAGTCTGAGTGTCTCTGTCGTCCCACAGTCTGAGTGTCTCTGTCTTCCCGCAGTCTGTCTCTGTCTTCCCACAGTCTGAGTGTCTCTGTCGTCCCACAGACTGAGTGTCTCTGTCGTCCCACAGTCTGAGTGTCTCTGTCGTCCCACAGTCTGAGTGTCTCTGTCTTCCCGCAGTCTGAGTGTCTCTGTCGTCCCACAGTCTGAGTGTCTCTGTCTTCCCGCAGTCTGAGTGTCTCTGTCATCCCACAGTCTGAGTGTCTCTGTCGTCCCACAGTCTGAGTGTCTCTCTTCCCACAGTCTGAGTGTCTCTCTTCCCACAGTCTGAGTGTCTCTGTCGTCCCACAGTCTGAGTGTCTCTGTCTTCCCACAGTCTGAGTGTCTCTGTCGTCCCACAGTCTGAGTGTCTCTGTCTTCCCACAGTCTGAGTGTCTCTGTCGTCCCACAGTCTGAGTGTCTCTGTCTTCCCACAGTCTGAGTGTCTCTGTCTTCCCACAGTCTGAGTGTCTCTGTCTTCCCGCAGTCTGTGTCTCTGTCGTCCCGCAGTCTGAGTGTCTCTGTCGTCCCGCAGTCTGAGTGTCTCTTCCCACAGTCTGAGTGTCTCTGTCTTCCCGCAGTCTGAGTGTCTCTGTCGTCCCGCAGTCTGAGTGTCTCTGTCTTCCTGCAGTCTGAGTGTCTCTGTCGTCCCACAGTCTGAGTGTCTCTCTCTTCCCACAGTCTGAGTGTCTCTGTCGTCCCGCAGTCTGAGTGTCTCTTCCCACAGACTGAGTGTCTCTGTCTTCCCGCAGTCTGAGTGTCTCTTCCCACAGACTGAGTGTCTCTGTCTTCCCGCAGTCTGAGTGTCTCTGTCGTCCCGCAGTGTGAGTGTCTCTGTCTTCCTGCAGTCTGAGTGTCTCTGTCGTCCCACAGTCTGAGTGTCTCTGTCGTCCCACAGTCTGAGTGTCTCTGTCGTCCCACAGTCTGAGTGTCTCTGTCGTCCCACAGTCTGAGTGTCTCTGTCGTCCCGCAGTGTGAGTGTCTCTGTCTTCCTGCAGTCTGAGTGTCTCTGTCGTCCCACAGTCTGAGTGTCTCTGTCTTCCCGCAGTGTGAGTGTCTCTGTCGTCCCGCAGTCTGAGTGTCTCTGTCTTCCCACAGTCTGAGTGTCTCTGTCGTCCCACAGTCTAAGTGTCTCTGTCTTCCCACAGTCTGAGTGTCTCTGTCTTCCTGCAGTCTGAGTGTCTCTGTCGTCCCACAGTCTGAGTGTCTCTGTCGTCCCACAGTGGGCCGCTTGTCCGAGGACTGCCGGTTCTTCGCCTACGGCCTGAGCAGCAGCGGCTCTGACTGGGTCACGGTGCACTTCATGAAGGCGGATGGAGACCTGGAGAAACTCCCTGAGGTTCTGGAGAGGGTCAAATTCAGCTGCCTCGCCTGGACCCACGACGGGAAGGGCATCTTCTACAACTGCTACCCCCCACAGGGCGGCAAAAGTGACGGTCAGAACGAGTAAAAGTGTTAAATCCATCCATCCATTTTCTTCCACTTTTCCGTTTCCGTTTGAGTAATGACATGCAGGACTGAGCCCGGTGGCCAAGAGTGACTACAGCTACAATATGTTTGCTAAACTCCGATGTAGTGCGCGTTATAGGGCAGGGGTTCTTGAACTTGAAAAAATGTATTCTGTGCTGATTGCACTAAAACTGTAAACATTTAAATAGTGAGGTTGGATTAGTCTGCCGATTTATTTTCATCACTATGTTTCAAAAGAGAGCTATTCATTTTCCAATAAGAGGAGCTTCATGTCTTCAGCACCAGGAAAATGGTTCTATCATCTATCACTATACAATGATTTTGATACAAGGACCACAAGAGCTTATTATTGGTATCTGTGTCTAAAGGGAGATAGATACTTCTGCTGCTATTCCAGCAGACTGTAAACGCTGCCCCTTCTGGCCAAAGCTTTAACTGCACTTATGGGAATGTAACAAGCACTGTTAATCTCTATGGCAATAAAATTGAGCGCGCAGAAGAGCCACTGTGTTTCTGACCAAATAACCTTGAGGTCCACAGTTTGAGAGAGCCTGATAACGGGAATAGTGTGGCTTCAGACACAGCCAATCTTTGTCTTCAAAGCTAAAAAGCTAAAAGAGGAGGCGCTGTACCGTTTCAGAGGATCAGAGGAGACTGAAGGCAGCCAGGTTTCCTTCAGGTGCTACGGTTTCCCTGACCCCCTGAAAGATGCTGGCCAGGGTGACCCAACGGTGGACAGATGGAGAGTACGATCCTGAACTAAAGCTTGTTATTTTCTGATTGTTATTTCAGGCACAGAGACGACGTCCAACATGAACCAGAAGTTGTTCTATCACGTGGTCGGGACGCAGCAGTCGGAGGACATCCTCGTGGCCGAGTTTCCCGATCACCCCAAATGGCACAGCTCCGTCACTGTAAGTTACAACTCAAGTGTTTAGGAACTGTGAGTTTTCAGGGCTGGGCAGGGCGTGGGAACTTCCTTTTTTGAAAACCGTGGGGCGATGTTGAGGAGAGTACAGCTGTAACAAAGGATTCTATTGTAATCGAGGGACACGAGCAGGGATTGAGGAAGTGAGAGAGAGACAGAGAGTCCTTTTATGTTTTATTTCCAAACTGATTTAAACTATTGGTAACAATAAGAGTTGAGCTGCTTTCTGCTTTGTAAAAACACTTTACAGACTCAAAGTTTGAAAACAAAGTCATGCAACTATTTCAATAATGGATTTTGTTGCTTCTGCCCAAAAGGAGGGTGTGAGACGCCCAAAGGAGGCTGGATCGAGGGCTGGATCGGAAGTTTTGCCTCCGCGACCTGTTTCAGTGGCAAACATGCTGTGATGGAGGCGTATTATTCTCACAGAATGTTGATGTTCAATGTGCCCTTCCTGATCACGTCAAAATTCCCTGGTGAAGCCGTGTTCCTCGTTCCGAATCGTTTTGTATTGTGGGTAGAGCTGGGCGATTTCCCTCCCCTGCACTACCTTTCCTAAAGTTTGGGGTCACCCAGGCCAGTTCTACAGCTTCTGTGATCAGCACAACAGTTTTCAGCAGTGCTGGATAATTTCACAAGGGTTTTCCAATCATCAGTGACACGATTAGGGATGGGTATCGTTAAGGATTTATCGATACCACTACTACTACTCTTATCAATACTTGGTGATCCGGTGCCAGGGTTTCCCTAGGAAATTTGGTAGTTGAGGTGGTGTCTGTCGAGCCACCAATAATAAATACAAACAGTTTTTTATTTTAAAAAAAACTTTGAAGAAGAAGATGTTAAGGTGGCAGCCCACGGGAAAGCTCTGCAGGAAACCCTGGGTACTTAAACGGTACTTTAAAAGAAAAAAAAAAGTTAGAAGCCACTGTATAGGCATTAATCCTAGGCCTATATTTATTTTTTATTACTCTGCAATTTATTTCCAATTTGTGCATACACTTAATGTTGCCTGGCCTGCCAAATGACATGCTTTTTCATGGATATTTCAAAGACATAGTCTGGGAGCGAGCATGAGCTCAATGGTTTCCCGGTGGGCGTGATTAACAGATTATCAGAAGGCATCAGCCTATTAGAGCTGTGCAGATTTTTAAACATACTTTTTTTTTTTGCCCAGCCCATAATGTGGATGGATGCCTTCAGGAAAACTTCACCCAATCTTCACCCAAACCAAATTATTCAATGGGTTGTTTCGACCTGCACACTCACCTGTGATTATTTACAGTGGGCTGTTTCAAATCCATGGTTCACAGCGATCGTCCATAGACCCTGGAAGTTACAGAGAAATATAAAAACCCAAATTACCAATATCCCGGTCAACTTACTTACAAGAGTTGACCAAAACCTTCAAAATCATCTGAATCAGTTTATTGACGATGGAGGACGACCTTTAAAAGATATTATTTTCAAGACAGTGTGAAATTAAATCTCCAAAGTTGCGTCAAAGTGTTTTGAAACGTGCACAGTTCTTTATTTCATTTTGAAAAAAGGAAGTTCCCACGCCCTGCCCTGCACTTGACAGAAAACAAATCTGCAAAGTTTCTGAATGATGCCAAGCGACGCCGCAGAAGCACATGTCCCAGCACGTGCTCATTGTTTTGGTTCTTAAAGGTGCATTATAATAAAAACTGATAATCATAAAAACTTGATATTCCTGCGTAATAGGCCCTTTTGTTTCCCAATGGCTGCATGGGGGGTTCTCATGGTGCCATCACAGAGACCACCACAAAGCTCCAGGATCAATTGTTTTGTTGGTTTTCTGGGGGGAGGATCCGTCAGCAGAGAAAACCCACCAGAAACTCTCAAAACAATTGATCCTGGAGCTTTGTAGAGGCCACTGTGAAGGAAACAAAGGTGAAATAAAGGCCGATGGGTCAATAAAAATAATGCACATTTAAGTATGCAACAGTCGCACATTTGTGAGCATAGAGGAGACAGATTCAGACGGACTTGTTGTGACGTGCGTGGATCCTAAATCAGCGACTTTAGTTTGTGATGAAGTGAAAGTGGTGCTTGGATCTGCCTCTGGCCTGCAGGTTTATATTATTAAAACATTGAGTGCCAAAAACAGCAGTTTTGCAGGTTTTGTTTAATTACGAAACTAGACACTCTAATACACCTTACGTGTGATTTTGGCAACTCTGTGATGAACAGACGTGAAATAAATGACTATCGAAAACTTCACGATCTGGACATTTTATATACATTATTGCGTTTCTTCTCTTTTTTTTGTCTGATGGGGCGTTGTGTTGTGCAGCAAAGCTGTAGAGTCGACACTTCTCTCTCGCTCTCTGGAGCGTTTGACAAAGCAGACAGAGGAGGACAGAGGAGGACAGAGGGAGGACGGAGGAGGACAGAGGGAGGACAGAGGGAGGACGGAGGAGGACAGAGGGAGGACAGAGGGAGGACAGAGGGAGGACAGAGGGAGGACAGAGGAGGACAGAGGGAGGACAGAGGAGGACAGAGGAGGACAGAGGGAGGACAGAGGAGGACAGAGGAGGACAGAGGGAGGACAGAGGAGGACAGAGGGAGGACAGAGGAGGACAGAGGAGGACAGAGGAGGACAGAGGAGGACAGAGGAGGACAGAGGGAGGACAGAGGAGGACAGAGGGAGGACAGAGGGAGGACAGAGGAGGACAGAGGAGGACAGAGGAGGACAGAGGAGGACAGAGGAGGACAGAGGGAGGACAGAGGAGGACAGAGGGAGGACAGAGGAGGACAGAGGAGGACAGAGGAGGACAGAGGAGGACAGAGGGAGGACGGAGGAGGACAGAGGGAGGACAGAGGGAGGACAGAGGGAGGACAGAGGGAGGACAGAGGAGGACAGAGGGAGGACAGAGGAGGACAGAGGAGGACAGAGGGAGGACAGAGGAGGACAGAGGAGGACAGAGGGAGGACAGAGGAGGACAGAGGGAGGACAGAGGAGGACAGAGGAGGACAGAGGAGGACAGAGGAGGACAGAGGAGGACAGAGGGAGGACAGAGGAGGACAGAGGGAGGACAGAGGGAGGACAGAGGAGGACAGAGGAGGACAGAGGAGGACAGAGGAGGACAGAGGAGGACAGAGGGAGGACAGAGGAGGACAGAGGGAGGACAGAGGAGGACAGAGGAGGACAGAGGGAGGACAGAGGGAGGACAGAGGGAGGACAGAGGAGGACAGAGGGAGGACAGAGGAGGACAGAGGGAGGACAGAGGAGGACAGAGGAGGACACAGGGAGGACAGAGGGAGGACAGAGGGAGGACAGAGGGAGGACAGAGGGAGGACAGAGGGAGGACAGAGGAGGACAGAGGGAGGTCAGAGGAGGACAGAGGGAGGACAGAGGAGGACAGAGGGAGGACAGAGGAGGACAGAGGAGGACAGAGGGAGGACAGAGGGAGGACAGAGGAGGACAGAGGGAGGACAGAGGGAGGACAGAGGGAGGACAGAGGGAGGACAGAGGAGGACAGAGGAGGACAGAGGAGGACAGAGGGAGGACAGAGGGAGGACAGAGGGAGGACAGAGGAGGACAGAGGGAGGACAGAGGGAGGACAGAGGGAGGACAGAGGGAGGACAGAGGAGGACAGAGGGAGGACAGAGGGAGGACAGAGGGAGGACAGAGGAGGACAGAGGGAGGACAGAGGGAGGACAGAGGGAGGACAGAGGAGGACAGAGGAGGACAGAGGGAGGTCAGAGGAGGACAGAGGAGGACAGAGGAGGACAGAGGGAGGACAGAGGGAGGACAGAGGGAGGACAGAGGAGGACAGAGGAGGACAGAGGAGGACAGAGGGAGGTCAGAGGGAGGTCAGAGGGAGGACAGAGGGAGGACAGAGGAGGACAGAGGAGGACAGAGGGAGGACAGAGGAGGACAGAGGAGGACAGAGGAGGACAGAGGGAGGACAGAGGGAGGACAGAGGAGGACAGAGGAGGACAGAGGGAGGTCAGAGGGAGGACAGAGGGAGGACAGAGGGAGGACAGAGGAGGACAGAGGGAGGACAGAGGAGGACAGAGGGAGGACAGAGGGAGGACAGAGGAGGACAGAGGGAGGACAGAGGAGGACAGAGGGAGGACAGAGGAGGACAGAGGAGGACAGAGGGAGGACAGAGGAGGACAGAGGAGGACAGAGGGAGGACAGAGGGAGGACAGAGGGAGGACAGAGGGAGGACAGAGGAGGACAGAGGGAGGACAGAGGGAGGACAGAGGGAGGACAGAGGAGGACAGAGGGAGGACAGAGGGAGGACAGAGGAGGACAGAGGGAGGTCAGAGGGAGGACAGAGGGAGGACAGAGGGAGGACAGAGGAGGACAGAGGGAGGACAGAGGAGGACAGAGGGAGGACAGAGGGAGGACAGAGGAGGACAGAGGGAGGACAGAGGAGGACAGAGGGAGGACAGAGGAGGACAGAGGAGGACAGAGGGAGGACAGAGGGAGGACAGAGGGAGGACAGAGGAGGACAGAGGGAGGTCAGAGGGAGGACAGAGGGAGGACAGAGGGAGGACAGAGGAGGACAGAGGGAGGGCAGAGGAGGACAGAGGGAGGACAGAGGGAGGACAGAGGAGGACAGAGGGAGGACAGAGGAGGACAGAGGGAGGACAGAGGGAGGACAGAGGGAGGACAGAGGAGGACAGAGGAGGACAGAGGAGGACAGAGGAGGACAGAGGGAGGACAGAGGAGGACAGAGGGAGGACAGAGGGAGGACAGAGGAGGACAGAGGAGGACAGAGGGAGGACAGAGGAGGACAGAGGAGGACAGAGGAGGACAGAGGGAGGACAGAGGAGGACAGAGGGAGGTCAGAGGGAGGACAGAGGGAGGACAGAGGGAGGACAGAGGAGGACAGAGGGAGGTCAGAGGGAGGACAGAGGGAGGACAGAGGAGGACAGAGGAGGACAGAGGGAGGACAGAGGAGGACAGAGGAGGACAGAGGGAGGACAGAGGGAGGACAGAGGGAGGACAGAGGGAGGACAGAGGAGGACAGAGGGAGGTCAGAGGGAGGACAGAGGGAGGACAGAGGAGGACAGAGGGAGGACAGAGGGAGGACAGAGGGAGGACAGAGGAGGACAGAGGGAGGACAGAGGGAGGACAGAGGGAGGTCAGAGGGAGGACAGAGGAGGACAGAGGAGGACAGAGGAGGACAGAGGAGGACAGAGGAGGACAGAGGAGGACAGAGGAGGACAGAGGAGGACAGAGGAGGACAGAGGGAGGACAGAGGAGGACAGAGGAGGACAGAGGAGGACAGAGGGAGGACAGAGGAGGACAGAGGAGGACAGAGGAGGACAGAGGAGGACAGAGGAGGACAGAGGAGGACAGAGGGAGGACAGAGGAGGACAGAGGGAGGACAGAGGGAGGACAGAGGAGGACAGAGGAGGACAGAGGGAGGACAGAGGGAGGACAGAGGAGGACAGAGGAGGACAGAGGGAGGTCAGAGGAGGTCAGAGGAGGACAGAGGGAGGACAGAGGAGGACAGAGGAGGACAGAGGGAGGACAGAGGAGGACAGAGGAGGACAGAGGAGGACAGAGGAGGACAGAGGAGGACAGAGGGAGGACAGAGGGAGGACAGAGGGAGGTCAGAGGAGGACAGAGGGAGGACAGAGGGAGGACAGAGGGAGGACAGAGGAGGACAGAGGAGGACAGAGGAGGACAGAGGAGGACAGAGGGAGGACAGAGGAGGACAGAGGAGGACAGAGGAGGACAGAGGAGGACAGAGGAGGACAGAGGGAGGACAGAGGAGGACAGAGGGAGGACAGAGGGAGGACAGAGGAGGACAGAGGAGGACAGAGGGAGGACAGAGGAGGACAGAGGAGGACAGAGGGAGGACAGAGGGAGGACAGAGGAGGACAGAGGGAGGTCAGAGGAGGTCAGAGGAGGTCAGAGGGAGGACAGAGGAGGACAGAGGAGGACAGAGGGAGGACAGAGGAGGACAGAGGAGGACAGAGGAGGACAGAGGGAGGACAGAGGGAGGACAGAGGGAGGACAGAGGGAGTAAATCAGAAAGGAGAGTGTCTCACAAAACGTGCAATATCTCCATTTCTAGAAAAAAATCAGTGGTTTTGATCAAAACTAGTCTTTGTTTAGTTCATATTAAACAAGCTTAGAGTCTCACCTTTCAAACGAGCCACAGCATGTGTCCAGAGCTATAACATAGAATACACTGTGGTGCTACAAATATCATGAAACATGGTTTGGATTGTTGGCACTCTAGTCTAAATCCCCAAAACAGCGCGGCCTCAATGTGTTAAGAGGCTACAGTGCAAAGCGTCATCGATAAAAGGCATCGTTAATGAAGGAGACACACGGTTCCGATGGATTGCTCAATCAGAACCGGTTCTCGATTCCCATCCCTATTATGTATGTTGTGTTCTCTAACTTTATTTATTTGGATTTGTCCCATTTTACTCTCCCAGATCTCAGACGATGGCAGATATGCAGTTTTGTCCATCACTGAAGGCTGTCAGCCGGTCAACCAGCTCTGGTACTGCGACCTCCAGGAGCTGCCCGGTGGCATCACAGGTCAGAGTCCTCAACTCAAAGCAGATTTCAGATTAAAATGACGTAGTTTCGAGGTTACTGAGGTGAGTGTTGTTCTGCTCAGGTCTGCTGCCCTGGGTCAAACTGGTGGACACGTTCGAGGCGCAGTTTTCATACGTCACAAACGAAGGGACGGTTTTCACGTTTCACTCGAACCTGGACACGCCTCGATACTGTCTCCTCAACATCGACATCGAGAGGCCGCAGAGGGAGAACTGGAGCACCCTGATCCCGCAGCACGACAAGGACGTGCTCAGTAAGTTACACTTCAGAGACTGAGACACAGCACTTACAATGACTCTAAGTAAACTTTCAGCCAAATGGAGATTTAAGGTGAGACGCTGCAGGTGAAAACTGGATCATTTTATGCAGTCGAGTAAGGACTACTTTTAGAGATCAAACTCACCCGTAACAATGAGGAGGAGGCCGGAGGGGCTCGCTGGATCTCCATCGTGTGTACCAGGTGCCCTTCGGAAGAAAAGGGGAGAATCTAATACGAGCGATCGCTGTTATTGTTTACTTCCACAATTTTCGCCAGATGTTTTGGTGAATGGTCGGCAACAGCTGATACATCCAGGTCTCTAGCTCGGTTTTATAAAATGATCGATCTGTTACAGCGCAAGAGAAGCAATGCCCTGTTTATGGACATTGTTTTTAGCCTATCATAGGATTCTTATCATTTGCTTCAAATGTAAAATGCCTACCACGGCCCCCGGATGTGACGACATCGCGATCGCTCGTTTGAATTAGGAAAATAAAGGGTTTTTTTTAAATAAAGTTTAAAAAAGAAATTTAATACAGCTGCTGGTGGTGGCGGTGTGCTTCCACACCAAACACTAACACTAAGGCTGTCGCATTTTAAACCTTCATTTTTTTACGAAACACAATATGTGGCGGCCGGTGTTGATTCTGTGGTGATCTATGTGTGGGAAGCATTGCAAGATTTGAATTTTTACTCATTTTTTTACTCAAAACTAAACCATAATGTAAAAAAAAAGACACACATTTAATTCAAAGGATTTGCCGGATGAAGCCGTCGCGCTGAAACATTGAATTAATGTCAGAATAGTATAAATTATACTTGTGTGCGGATGTTTTCCTGATCAACCATACATTTAAACCTGGGTATATCCCTTATTTAGGTATTTGCTATTTTTGGCCATTTTTAGAGATTCTTGAACTGTTGTTGGTTATGGATAAGTTTCTGTTGCAAGTTACAAAACAACGGATTCGTCATAATACAGTCATCATCCAAATATTAGGGATTATTGTGTAACAGGCAACGACAAAACAAAATGGCAACTAAAACCCAATACTTGCATCAAAATGCCCATACTGCTTAAATACTGCCACACATTACACCCAATAAATACATTTTTTATGCATGAAATGCCTTGTTTTCATATGGAAGCATAGAGTGACAGATAACTAGCGATATGTAATCTTCTACAGCAAAACAAGAGCAAACACAAAGTTGATTGAATTGTTTTTGTAGAATTGCACATCAGCAGTTTTGGAAGTAACGTTACTTAAAGGGGCTGGATGCAAGTTGGCCATTTATACTCACTACTGCCACCACAGGCCATACGTGTAACTGCACCTGCTATATTAAGCTCATGCATGACTGCATTTTCGACCTGAATTAACACCTTTCTGAGTGACAGTGCAGGATTTTAGAGGCAGTTGTGGTGAACAGGTCTGAGCTCATTCTACACATTAGGACATGCCTGGAACATGTAGGGAGAGGAAAATACTTAATTTTAGCATTTTTAAACTCCATATACAGTAGCCCCTTTAGACTTGGGGAGAGCGTTTAACCTCTTAACCCCCACCTGAACCAAAACTCATCATCTACAAAACTCATCTAAACAGATATATATATATTTTTTACTTTTTAAACTTTTTTATTCATCGCTTTTTTAATATGTTTTCGTCACTTTTTTTTCACTTTGTGTTTTTGTCACTTTTCTGTGGCATTTTGCGGCTCTTTTGTTGCATTTTCATCACCTTTTTGTCACTTTTTCCATCACTTTTTCATCACTTTTCTGTTATTCTTTTGTTGCATTTTGTCATTTTTTGTGCCTTTTTTGTTGCATTTTCGTCACACATTTTTGACACTTTTTTGTTACATTGTTGTCACTTTTTCATCACTTTTTTGTAACTTTTCTTCTTGGCTTTTTTGTTCCATTTTCATGCTCATTTTGTATAATTTTTGTTGCTATTTTGTCCTTTTTTCCTTTTTTTTTTCTTCAAGAAACTTATAGATTTGGGTTAAGCCAAACTGGAGCAGTTCAGGTGGGAGTTAAGAGGTTAATACTTAATTTTAACATTTTTAAACTCCATTTGGCCCCTTTAAACTTGGGGAGAGCGTTTAACAAACCAGACTCACATTTATATAAGAAAATATTTGTTTTGTAACGTTGCAACGACAAGTCACTGATGTGAAAATACTTCAAACCCAGTTCCTTAATTCTGCCGCTGAAATGTTGCAAAACCCTTTTTCTGCATTTCTCTCCCGTTTGTTTCGATGATGTGGGTTTTTTTGGGATGTTTGTGGTTTGACAGTTCGTCAAAGGGAACTCTGACCGAAAAGGGAAACCTGCGCTTTACGCAGCGGGAGTCATTTATTACGGGAACAATCGTCGGGGAAATAAGGAAACGGTCATTGGTCATTTTAGAGATGCCAGGTTTTTGAAGAATGCGTGACGGAAACACTTTATTATGAGATTCTTGAGCTGTTGTTGGTTATGGATAAGTTTCTGTTGCAAGTTACAAAACAACGGATTCGTCATAATACAGTCATCATCCAAATATTAGGGATTGTTGTATAACAGGCAACGGCAAAACAAAATAGCAACTAAAACCCAGTACTTGCATCAAAATGCCCATACTGCTTAAATACTGCTCAAAGCCACACATTACACCCCATAAATACCAATAACCCCTTAACTCCCACCTGAACCGAGCACATTTTCTCCAGCTTTGCCCGAATCCAAAAGCTTCTGGAAAAACGGTGTGAAAATAGCAACAAAGCTGAGACGAAAACAAGGATGAAAATGTGAAAAAAGTGAGAAAAAATGGACGAAAAAGTGACAAAAATGGACAAAAATTTGACAAAAAAGTGAAAAAAAAATTGACGAAAAATTGAGAACAAATGGACGAAAAAGTGACACAAAACTGACAAAAAAGTGATACGAATTTGACAAAAAAATTCGAATAATTTGACAAAAAAGTGACTAAAAATGGACAAAAAAAATCGAAAAAGTGATGAAACAAAATCTGATGATGTGAGGAAAAAGATCAATTTAGTTTTGTAGGTCTTAGCTTTCAAATGAGGCGTTACACTGGCCTACAGGATTTGGGTAAAGCTGAACTGGAGAAAATGCTCTCGGTTCAGGCGGGAGTTAAGAGGTTAAATATGAGCATTTGAAGAGATGTTGATTAAAGGCAGTGAGATTTGAAGAGGTTTGGTCTAGGGCTAAAACGACTCATCGATTAATCGACGACTAATCAATAATTGAAATAGTCGACAACTATTTTAGTAATCGAATCGTTTTCTGGTTCACAAAGACTAAAATGTGTCTAATAAACCTTGAAACTCAGACTTATAAACATATAACTTGTGACATAAAACTAATTTAATCAAGTATGTGTTTGCACGTTTGCACTGATCTACTAAAGCATGTTTTGTTTTGGTGACAGTATAAATGTCTGTTCTCTTGTGCAAAGGTAAAGTAGGACTGCCACCTGCTGGACAAGAGATGCTACAACACTCTGTATACAGTACTTAACCTCGTAACTCCCGCCTGAACCGAGGATCTTTTTCCTTACGTCATCAGATTGTTTTTCCATCATTTTTTTGTTGGGTATTCAACTCATTTTTGTTACTTTTTTGTCAATTTTTTGTCATTTTTTTGCCATTTTTTGGTCAAATTTTTGTAATTTTTTTGTCAAATTTTTATCACATTTTTGTCACATTTTGTCACATTTGTCATTTTATTATTTGTTTTATTATTCATTTTTCGTAATTTTTTTTGTCAATTTCTTGTGACATTTTTGCCACTTTTTCATCAATTTTTTTATCACTTTTTTGTCAATGTATTCTCACTTTTTTTGTCACATTTCCATCATTGTTTTCGTCTCAGTTTTGTTGCTATTTTCTCAGCTTTTTTCCAGAAGCTTTTGGACTGGGGTTAAAGCCAAACTGGAGAAAATGTGCTCGGTTCAGGTGGGAGTTAAGGGGTTAAGTTAACTTACACTAAAATATAATAAAAGGTGTCCAGACCCAAGATCCAAAATTTAAATCTGGCTCGATCCATTATTCAAATTTTGTTGTGCAAAATATAGGCAATATTTTTATCAGTGACCTGAGTGATCTAAGAGTGGGAAAAAATAAAAATAAAAAGCCTTTCACTGACATCATTCTGTCTTAAGGCGGAATAAAGTTTTAAAGTTTAAAGACAGGAATAACGTGAAATACTTAACTAATAAATGTAAACAGTTTCTCAAATACATTTCTACTTGTATTACGTAGTTGTTAAGTAAGATTAATCTTTATTTTCTCAGGCTTTGTGACTTGTGTGAACCAGCGCCACCTGCTGGTCACGTTCCTCCACGACGTGAAGGACACGCTGCAGCTGTTCGAGCTGGAGACCGGGGCGTTCGTGCGGGACCTGCCCCTGGACGTGGGGATGGTGTCCGGAGTCAGCGGCAAAAAGAAATACTCTGAGGTGTTCTACAAGTTCACCTCCTACACCACTCCAGGTCCGTCTGAGTAAAACGCTCTTCATGAGACAAACTTTTTAATGAAACACAGTCAGCAAAAGGATTCAAGGCACTCTGTCGTTTTAGAATCAAAAGTTCTTTATTGAATTACAAAGAGTCACATGTTAAAGACTCTTTTGTTTAACCTTCTTCGTCCAGGCATCATTTACCACTGCGACCTGAGCATCCCAAACCCAGAGCCCAAGGTTTTCAGAGATGTGGAGGTGAAAGGATTTAACAAGGACGATTACCAAACCACGCAGGTGAGTGATTACTGCTTACTGACCGACTCTTGGCCTGAGTGACCTGGTGTAGATGAGACCTCAGTCAGTCTCCTCGTCAGCCGCTCGTGCAAGGACACAGAAATAACAGACCCAGTGACATTCTGAAGACTCACCGCCACTTTATAAAAGCCTGTTATATTTTGTAAGCATGTGACACTTGTTTTGGGCCGTACCACACTAAACCCCGCCCTCTTTCCCTTCTAAGGAGACAAGCCTGGGCCGCCCAGAGTGATCCCCCCCTGTATATTTTACACACAGGGATATCAGTCTGGGCAGGACACCCTCGTTTGCTGCTCCTGCCAAACTCAAATGGATCCGAGCAATCAGAATCTAGTGATGGGATTTATGGCTCTTTGAAGGGAGCCGTTCATTCGAGAACCGTTCACTTTAAAGATTTTTTTTTATATATATATAAAGTAAATACCCTTCGAATGGACGTGATTTTAACGAAAATGTCGCTATTTCAAACAATATAACATCAATATTTCCCTCTATGGAGTTTTTATCACAAAAAACAATCACACGACCTGATTAAGCTTCTATTGCTGTCATTCACGTAACTTTTTATCTGCCTCTCTCTCCCGCGCGCAAGAGGGGGTAAAAAACGTATGTGAAAGAGGTCTAGCTTCAACGCGATCTCCTCTGTAACCGTTGCTTATTATTTCATTAGGACTTTTATTTCTCAAACGCGTTGCCTTATGCGTGCTCACTTTGAGCTCCTCGCGGGGCGGTGACCGGGGCGGACTGAGGAGGAGGCAGTGTGCGGTGATGACGCTTCGGAGGCGGCGAAGAGCTCCTGTAGCCGCCTCTCAATCACAGACCCCGCACGTCCTTTTCTCTCCCATGGCCCAGGAGAGAGCTGGTGCTGGGAGTGTTCGGGCGCTCTCTCTCTCTCTCTCTGTTTCCCCAGAGCCACGTTCTAAAACCCTTTCCCCGCAGGCCGCACTCACGCCCCGCGGTCATGCATTCACAAACTGTCCGTCTGCCCCACTCCAGCAGTGACTTTTGTTTCCCAAAATAAGCATGCACATAAGTGATGCCCCTCCTCCGAAGAGGAATAAAATAATAATTAAAAAATGAGCCGTTCACCTCCGCAAACCCGTTCATATCGTTCACTGTAACGAGTCATTCAAAAGAGCCGGATCGTTCGCAACTGATACATCACTATCAGAATCGTTTATTTGTGGTCATTCTTGTCACACGGATCTCTCCTCAATAGCAATCTACGAATGGCACCGGAGATCAGCGGTAAAAGACCAAAAACACACAATAACACAATAAAGAAATGACAAAAAGGTGATGGAAAAGCGACGAAAAAGCCACAGAACAGCGACAAAAGTGTGCCGGAAAAGCAACAACAAAAAAGCAATGTAAAGGCAACAAAAAAAACCCACAAAACTCGACAAGAAAAAAACTACAAAAACACGACAAAAAAATGCTCCAAAAAAGAAATTTTGTTTTATGCCAACCCTGACCAGACTCGTTCTCTGGTTCAGCGGTGAGTCTGACAACATGGAGACAGCCATCAATTAAAGGACAGCAGCGTGCGAATGTCTGTGGATCACATTCAAACTCTGACTTACAATACAACTCGGTTCATTATAAGTAGACCTTTTTCATTGGGGCTGATGACGACGCTCGTGATGATGTAATGATATTTACACAGTTTACCGCCGGTATTTCCAGGTTTTCTACCCGAGTAAAGACGGCACAAAGATCCCCATGTTCCTGGTTCACGCCAAAGACCTGAAAAAGGACGGGTCCAATCCGGTCTTCCTCTACGGATACGGAGGGTTCGAGGCGTCTATTCAGCCGTACTACAAGTGAGTGCAGGGGCATTAAAGGCATTAGTGAGTCATATAAAGCCTGAACATTTCACTCATTGGACAGTGTGGCGTATCTGCTGTTCGTGCGGCACTTGGGAGGAGTCCTGGCCGTGGCGAACATCCGCGGAGGAGGAGAGTACGGACTCACCTGGTACAAAGGTAAGTGTCTTTATTCCAGATCACGGACACTTTCAAATATCTCAGTACTTGCATCAATAACACATTCGAATGGAGGCCGCAGATGAAACCTTTGTTTACCACCCGCCTAAACCGAATGCCTTCTGTCCTCTTTGGCTATAGGCCTGTGTAACACCTCATTTGAACGCTAAGACCCGCAAAACTGATCTTTTTCCTCGCGTTGTTGCTGTGTTGTGTCACCTTTTTTTTTCACATTTTTGCTGAGTTTTTGTCATTTTTTTGTTGGGTTTTGTCACATGTTTGTTGAATTTTTGTCACATTTTTGATTAATTTTTGTCACTTTTTGGTTGAGTTTTTGTCACATTTTTGATGAATTTTTGTCCCATTTTTGTTGCATTTTTGTCACTTTTTGGTTGAGTTTTTGTCACATTTTTGTAGAATTTTTGTCACATTTTGGTTGAGTTTTTGTCACATTTTTCTTGAATTTCTGTCACTTTTTTGTTGAATTTTTGTCACTTTTTGGTTGAATTTTTGTCACATTTTTCTTGAATTTTTGTCACATTTTTCTTGAATTTTTGTCACTTTTTTGTTGAAATTTGTCACTTTTTGGCTGAGTTTTTGTCACATTTTTCTTGAATTTTTGTCTCTTTTTGGTTGAGTTTTTGTCACATTTTGTTGAATTTTTGTCACTTTTTTGTTGAATTTTTGTCACTTTTTGGTTGAATTTTTGTCACATTTTTCTTGAATTTTTGTCACTTTTTTGTTGAAATTTGTCACTTTTTGGCTGAGTTTTTGTCACATTTTTCTTGAATTTTTGTCTCTTTTTGGTTGAGTTTTTGTCACATTTTTCTTGAATTTTTGTCACTTTTTTGTTGAATTTTTGTCACTTTTTGTTGAATTTTTGTCACTTTTTGGTTGAATTTTTGTCACATTTTTCTTGAATTTTTGTCACTTTTTGGTTGAGTATTTGGCACTTTTTTGTTTGCTTTTTGATTAGGGTAAAGCCAAACTGGAGAAAATGGGATCCGTTCAGGTGGGAGTTAAGAGGTTAATGAAGTACAGACTTAAAGTGATACATGTGATGATTGTGTTTTCGGAGCTGGGACTTTGGGAAACAAGCAGAACTGTTTCGACGACTTCCAGTGCGCGGCGGAGTTTCTGATCCAAGAGAAATACACCACGGCCAGTAAAATCGCCATCAACGGAGCGTCCAACGGCGGCCTGCTCGTGGGTGAGTTCAGACGACAAGGAGAACCTGTGAAATTATGTTTCCCAAATGAACCTTAAAACAAAACAAGCATGGCAAAAAGAGAAAGGGACTTATTTGGAGCTATTTTAACGTAACAGTGAGGAGACAGAGCGGGTGAAGACGCAGTCAAATGTTCTGTGCATGAAAAGCATCCAGTTAGATTTGAATGATGAGGAGGGAGTCTAATTTTAACCATTTTGCATTTAAAATAACTTATCTTTGAGCAGCATCAGCTTTGTGGTTGTATAAGTTACGCAGCGGCGGAGTGATCTGCTAGAAAATAGTCCCGAGCGATCATTCATGTGATGCAGGTCAGTTATATTCCAAAAAATTTTCTATAGACACAGACATTTATATGGTTAGTCTGGTGTTATAAGTGATTTGCCTCAGGTGCTCTGTGGAGCGGGTCAGACTGTTTTTAATGCAGGCTAGCTGATACCATAGACATGCACTAGCCTAGCGCCACGTAACTCTTCAAATATAAGAACTGCGTGAATTACAAAAAAAAAAATCTCCAGAAATCAGCAGCACTCTGGATATATAGGAAATGAGGCCCTATGTCAAAAATCCTGAAATATCCCTTTAATCTCTTAACCCTCACGTGAACCAAGCACATTTTCTCCAGTTCGACTTAAACCAAAATTTAAAAGCTTCTTGAAAGAAGTAGCCGAAAACAAGTCACAAATAAAGTGACCAAAAAGGCATTAATTTACTTTTAGTCCAAGCAAAAACATTACCTTGAGTGGAATTATAAGAAAATACATCGTTCAAGGCTTTTGTCAGAAGTTTCCGTGTTAGTTTCATAAAAAGTAAAGTAGATGTCGTCCTGGTCTCCGCAGCGGCCTGTGTGAACCAGCGCCCGGACCTGTTCGGCTGCGCCGTGGCGGAGGTGGGCGTCATGGACATGCTGAAGTTCCACCAGTTCACCATCGGACACGCCTGGACCACGGACTACGGCTGCTCCGACGACCCCGAGCAGTTCCAGTGGATCATCAAGTACGGAACATTTCCCTATTTTAATTCACAATGCTATATTTTCAATGCAGCAGAGAAAACACTGTGTACATTTAATTTTACCTCGTACCTCGCAATTACCTCGTGAACTTGGGGTCAGTGTGGTTCCGTGTGGTTCCGTGTGGTTCCGTGTGGTTCCGTGTGGGTCAGTGTGGGACATTTTCTGGAATATGAACTTATTTATCACATAAATAAAGTCAAGTGTAAATCGAGCCCATATGGATGTTTATTCACAGCAGATTGTTCAGTAGAAGTGAAAAAACGGCAGTTGTAGCTAGCGCTAGCTAACCTTTAGCATTGATGATAATAATAATAATAATAATAATAATAATAATAATAATAATAATAATAATAATAATAATAATAATAATAATAATAATGCATTTGTTTTATATAGCGCTCTTCTGGACACTCAAAGACGCTTTACATTGCTCCATACTCGGTGGTAGCCACAGCTGCCCTGGGGTAGACTGACGGAAGCGAGCCAACCAGTCTGCGCCATCAGCCCCTCCGACCACCACTCACTCACTACATTCGCTAGGCTTCCTCGTTTTCCCAAACGGTCTCCCATCCAAACACTGACCAGGCCCTTCCTGCTTAGCTTCCAAGGTCTGAGGGGATTGGGCAGAGCAAAGGCCGTTTGGCCATATTAGCCCGATGCTAACATGAAGCATCAAGTTAGCATGTGTTTATGGGCTGTTGAACCACTTTGCTCCTCCCCATGTCTTTGCATCATTATTTAGTAGAGACTATGTTCATATTTCAGCATTTGTTACAGTAGTTTTTGAATAATTAGAGAAAATTTCAATTTTTTCAAAATTGTTTTTCCCCCTTAACTGTTTTAAAAAATGACCATATATGGGCGATTCCAGAGATGCGTCTGTATGCAGACTGTAGGCACAGTTCCAAACAGCTGATTGGTCAACCAAAAGTCACATGACTGAGAATGGTCTAACCATATATGGTAAATTCCGAAGATCTCATTCCAAACTGTTCAATCTGTTCCTAGGCAACAGAATGTTTTCCTTGTCCAAGGCAGAGGCAAAGCAGTCAGTTCAATCCTGTGGAGAATCATTTCGCATCTTCAGAGGTTTTGCTCAGCGAATGCGCACACATTTGATCTAGAAGAAATTCTCAGTATTTTGAGAAGTTAACACGACTAACTTCTACTACTGTTACTCCTGAAAGTAACAAAATGGATCGATCTGAACTAAACCAGCAGTTAGACCAGGTTACTGAACAGCGTCAGGCCCATGACGAACAAGTTCGCTTCCTTATCGCCGAAATCAACAGGAACTTTGTTGACATGATGCGAATTCTTTGGCAGGGTATCCAGAACGTGCTAATGTTCGTGTTTCTGTTTGGACTGTTCCTATGTTTCTCCCATATTGTATCACACTTGGTGGACATTCATGGTGAGAGATGGATCACTTTCCTTACGGCCTTTGCAGACACGGAGTTGATCATTCTGCGGATGTTCAAGTTATTTTGCGTTAACTTTGGACCTGTGAATCTTTTCATCTCCCCCTTCGTCTTCTGCCCCTTTGCTCTGCCTGACTGGGTTCCTTTTCAACAGTCCTACCTGTCAGTAACGGTCATGGATTACACGGTGCCAGTGGAAGACTTTTATGTGAATGTACATATTTACCCGTGTCTTTTCGTGAGCGTTCCTACACTGTGGAGTGTCTGGTCATCTCTCAGCTCATTCACTCTCCCTCCGTGCACCGTGAGTGTCACGCTCGTCTCTGTCTCCCTGATGTCAGTCCCCACACAGCATATAGGTTTCCACCTGCACTGCTCTCTGTGGTCATTGCTCCGGCTTAGATTTTCTGACGCTCGAGTTGTAGTTGGGTATTTTACTTGGATCAAACGTCCATCCAAACTTCAAGTAATCACTGAACCGCCTGCGATTCACCCTCCACCTGGATGGATATCCAGTTAGGTCACTGGGCTTCTTCCTTCACAGACCAGCTGTTTGGGGTCAGCCTGATCTCCAGGAGTCGGCAGCTAAATCCACCCTCAAGTTTCTCAAAAACTGCCCAAAACTCATGGCTTGAGGATTAATGCAACATGCAAACTCCACACAGAAAGGTCTCGTCCAGGTGGGAATCGAACCCTGGACCTTCAGGCTGTGAAGAAAAATGAAACTCTGAAGTATCGCATGTATGTATTCATGTACCCTTTGCTACAACACTAAAAATGGAGCTCAAGAGCATCTTTCTCCACTGATCGTCCTTAAGATGTTCCTACAACTTGACTGAAATGGGTTGGTCTTCATTTTGAAAGACACACTCCTCTCTGTAAAGTCCCACAGCTGATGGAGCCTGTCAGGGCAGAAGCCAAGCCCCGAAGACAAAGGAACTGTCTGTAGACCTCCATGTCTCAGAGACAGACAGGTCCTTCGTAAATGGAAGACATTCAGAACCACCGGGACTCTTCTTGAAGCTGAGTGTCTGTCCAAACGAAGCAATCAGAGCAATTCTGTGCCTCCACAAACCTGTCTCTGAGGTCTACGGACGGTTCCTTTGACTTCAGGGCTTGGTCTCTCCTCTCATGTGCACTGTGGGACTCCTCTCTGAAAGGTCCCACAGCTGATAGAGCACCCCAGGGCAGAAGCCAAGCCCTCAAGTCAAAGGAACTGTCTGTAGACCTCCATGTCTCGGAGACAGACAGGTCCTTCGTGAATGGAAGACATTCAGAACCACCGGACTTTTCTTGAAGCTGGGTGTCTGTCCAAACCTGTCTCTGAGGTCTACAGACGGTTCCTTTGACTTCAGGGCTTGGTCTCTGCTCTCATGTGCACTGTCAGCTGTGGGACTCCTCTCTGGAAGGTCCCACAGCTGATAGAGCATATCAGGGCAGAAGCCAAGCCCCGAAGTCAAAGGAACTGTCTGTAGACCTCCATGTCTCGGAGACAGACAGGTCCTTCGTTAATGGAAGACCTTCAGAACCACCGGGACTCTTCCTGGAGCTGAGTGTCTGTCCAAACATATCTGTGCCTCCACAAACCTGTCTCTGAGGTCTACAGATGGTTCCTTTGACTTCAGGGCTTGGTCTCTGCTCTCATGTGCACTGGCAGAATCATAATAATAATGGCTTACACTTGTATTGCGCTTCACAAGCCTGTGTTAAGAAGTTTGTAAAGCGCTGCACTTTCATTATTCATTCACACCGAGGTAAGCGACTGATTTAGTTTCGCACAGGTCGACTTCAGTCCGGCGGTAGAAACATTTCAAGGACGATCAGTGGGGAAAAAAGATGCATCTGAGCTCGGTTATGAGCATCACAGCAAAGGGAACGTGAATTCATAAGTACATGCAAGGTTTCAGAGTTTTACTTTCCAGATATTTGCATAAAAAAGAGCGGAACTTTTTCAAAATAACGTCAAAATAACAGCAAAAACGAGTATGAAAACGCAACAAAAAAGTGACAAAGCGAAGGATGAGGGCAGAGAGCAGAAGTTTAGTTTAGTTTGGTTTATTGGTTTATTTGTTGGGACAGTGCATGGGCTAATTTCCCTCCGTCGTCACATGGGGACACTCTCATTCATCCTGGCCTATTGTACATGTTTTTCGTGGTAGAGGAAACCGGAGTACCCGGAGGAAACCTACGCAGACACGGCGAGAACATGCAAACTCCACACAGAAAGGCCTCGTCCAGGTGGGAATCGAACCTGGACCTTCTAGCTGTGAAGCACGAGCGCTAACCGCTGTGCCACCGAACCGCTGTGCCCGAACCTGAGCACAGATGAACGTGTCGTGGAAAATAGGAGACAATGAGCTCCATAAAAGCGTTCACTTGAAAACGCTGCATATTTTATGAAAATCCGCCACAGATTTCTGTGGAAAACCCGCAGTAAAGACGATCGAGTTGTGGCTGAAAACGATGGACTCGCGTACGGGTGAGTCTGTGGGAGAACCCGCAACTCATCAGGTGCACTAATGCCTCATGGGTAAAATCCTGCACGTTTTACAAAAGCTAGTTTGACAAACGGGAGGAAACATTTACACTGCAAAAAGTACCCTACTAAAAACAAGGGGAAAAATGTTAAAATAAGACATTTTCTTAAGACATTTTGTCTTATTTTAAGTTTGTTAAAATAAGACAAACTGTTTTATTTTTATTCTGCCAATGGGGAAAGCTTTTTTTTCTTGCTAAGAATTCTTATTTCTAGAATATTTTTCTTATCATAAAACAAGAAAGAAACACTACATTTAAGCAAATAAATAGCTAGAATTAAGCAAAATCAGAAAATGGAATAATTTAGCCGCCCCCTTTAAAGAATGGAGCTCCAGAGCCTCCACAGAGCTCCAGAGCCTCGGCAGAGCTCCAAGCCTCCGCAGAGCTCCAGAGCCTCGGCAGAGCTCCAGAGCCTCCACAGAGCTCCAGAGCCTCCACAGAGCTCCAGAGCCTCGGCAGAGCTCCGGCAGAGCTTCAGAGCCTCCACAGAGCTCCAGAGCCTCCTCCACAGAGCTCCAGAGCCTCGGCAGAGCTCCAAGCCTCCGCAGAGCTCCAGAGCCTCAGGCATAGAATCAGGCTTCAACTTTTTATCTATAATATGCTAAAAACAGCAGGTTAAACACATGACTCCCACCCCAGCGTGGTCACATGGGTCATAGCAGATTTTAGAAAAATAAAGCCATAGAAATAAGTAGGAGAAATGTCCTCAGTGGCTTCGTTCCGTTGTTGAAATATGGACACGCCACCATCTTGTTCCGGCATATGTTATTACGCAGCCAAAGTAATGTAATGACTGTTGGAATTTATAAATAATAAAACTCATAACAACAAATGCAAGTCTCACAGTTTGATATTTATGAAATATTCTTGCCACATTTAAAAAACACACTTATATTTTGTGAAGTTTCCATTGAAACAGGCCGTAAGCTAACTACACAGACAGCTATACAGATTGTTTTGTTCAATCCAATGTTTTATGTTAATAATAATTGCTATTTCCTAATGGGCACATTTTGATTATCAGTAAAAAATATCAGTGACACAATTAACCAAATCTGATTGGGACAAATAATCAAAATAACAAAATAAACTTTAAATCATAGTTCATACCTGTGAAAGGTAATACCGTAAAGCTCCTGCTTTAAACCCCAATGCTAACGACGCTAACTTACAGCTAAGTGACGGCAGTGACAGTACGGCCCATTTAGACACTTTTCTGTGGTTTCTTTTTCATGTTTATATCACAAGATTATGTTTAATGTCCATATCTTTTTTTTTTTTCCATATTAATGTCTGTATTTGTGATTCTGACCCAAAGAAACTTGAATGTGATTTAGCATTTAGCTTAGAACTCGGAGGACACTTTTAGATGCTTGTTTATATGTAAAGTAAATTATCCAAAGGTCTGTACATTTATTAATGATTGCTAAACGTGGTCTATGGGTTGACAACAGCTGAAAACATCTGAATCGTTCATAATTTGAGATGTTTGGTGGCTAATGCTAACGGCTATAGGGAAAATACATTGAACCAGCTAATGGAATGTGAAAAGTTTACCGTAGTAGCTTCTTTGCTAACTGTCAGCATGCGTAAGGATCGAATGACGCTTCTCGTTTTTATTTCTATGAATGAAACTCTTTAAGGCTGCAACGACGCGTCGACGTCGTCGACGTCGTCGATTACGTAAATACGTCGACGCCGTTTTTGTGCGTCGACGCGTCGCTTGTTTACATTTCACTTCCAGCGTGGCTGCGCGTAATGCAAACGCTGCGACCGAGGGGGGAAAAGCACGGCAAAAGTCGTCAAAAGTGTGGGAGTATTTCCAGAAACGGCCTAATAATGTTGTTGTATGCACACTGTCGAGCGGAAATGTCATATCACAGCAGCACAACTAACCTGGCTAACGCCAGACTGCTGTGTGCGCTCCAATCATTTCGAACTGCAGCATCACTTGTGATTTTAGTCTGGCGTTAGCCAGGCTACAGCACAACGGCTATGAACGAACATGTGAAACGAAAACACCCGCGGCTGCAAGGGCCCCGTATCTAAGTCAAACTACGGTGTTGTTTCACTGATTAATCAACGCGTTGTTACGGGGACAGGCTCTGACAGCCTCACTCACTCTCCGCCTACTTTGCCGCATATAAAACCAAAACGGAGCAGTCTGCTGAAGTGAATGAGCAGGAGAGACCGACCGCCGTCCCCGTCTCTCCCAACACGCGAGTAGGCTACTTCTCCGCTCGTGTCCCGCTCGGCCGTCTGTCTCCCGGTGCTCGTTTCGCCTCATGCGCGTCTGCATCATGTCACCCGTGTCCCGGCGCAGCTCTCATGTTTTCTCTGCGCGGACTCGGGGCATCGGCCACACACTCATTTAAACTCTCTTGTTGTTGTGTCTAGCGGAGAATCAGGACAGTAGTTTGATGGATATACGAGAGTAAAGCCGTGTCCGTGGCCTTTTTGTCTCAAAGAGGAGTTGAATCCACATGGTTCTCACGAGCACAGTAACTTACAGTAACTCTGGTTCTCTGAATGTGCACAGTCTATAACGAATTGGGCGACTCACAGGCTAATTCTCAGTGGTCAGACAGAAATAACCGTCAGGTGCAGGTTTCAGTTAGTTTTAAATCAGCGGTTCCCAAACTGTGGGTCAGGGCCAGAAGTGAGAGAATGGGCCCATTTGCCATTTACTATTTTAAAAAGTGGGGAAAATAGACTAGTAGTAAATAAATATATAAAAGCCATGCCATTTGGACACATCAATGTTTTTTTCTTCATTTTAAATGAAAAAATAATCGGTAACATGAAAAATAATCGATAGATTAATCGAAAAAATAATCGATAGATTAATCGATTAATCGAAAAAATAATCGATAGATTAATCGATAGAAAAATAATCGTTAGTTGCAGCCTTAAAACTCTTTGGAGCCAGGCTTTTAAGCAGTTTAAACGAGGTCCAAAGCTACATAAGAACCCTGTTTACCAAGTGTCTACAGCAATGTCAGCTCCCCGCCATGAGGACCAAAGAGAAGGGCTTCCATTAGTCTCATCTTAAATAAATAATTTCAGCTAAAATGGCAGCTGAACATGTTTTGACCACCTTCCCTCAGACCATTTAGAAACCGCTCAAGTTCTTCTCTCTCCCCTCAGATACTCTCCTCTCCACAACCTGCCGCCGCCGCCGTACTCCGGCCCCCCGTACCCCGCCGTCCTGCTGCTCACGGCCGACCACGACGACCGCGTGGTCCCCCTGCACACGCTGAAGTACAGCGCCGCCCTGCAGGTGGGCGTGGGCAGCAGTCCTCAGCAGAAGCAGCCGCTGATGGTGCGGGTGGACACGCAGAGCGGACACGGCGCCGGCAAACCCACCGCCAAAGCCATCCTGGAGGACACGCACGTATTCGCCTTCATCGCGGAGACGCTCGGGCTGGACTGGAGACAGTGACGCGTCCGGAAACACCCAGGAGAAGCGGTTTGAGGTTCTAAAACAATTCATACTTCACACACTTCAATCAGACGCAGTCGTTTAGTAATTCATATATAAATGGAGCAACATCCGGGCACTTTTACTGAAATCAACAACTCTTATATTTATGTCTTTTCTTCTTCTGGGGAGACAACATTCAGGAAAAATCTCACTCACAAACACATCAGTTCACTGGCAATAAACGACTGGGAACTATTATGGTTTGAACAGATTGAATAAGAGCCAGTTCATGGATTCATTATTGGGGAACAGCTCCATCTAGTGGCCGTGAATCATTCCCACTGTGACTAGGCTGTGTCCGAATGTCCACACTAGTCCCTAAACCCTCATTCACTACATAGACATTTTTTTTTTTAATCTGAATTTATGTATTGTTACAAACGTTTATTTTATGAAACAGAATGACTGTTTTGGCATTTTTACAGGCGTTTATTTGTCATTTAAATTAAAACTAAAACTATCATCACGAAAAAAAACACTCGTGTTGAAAGTAGGTCAGAGCCCGGTGTCCGAAGCGCCAGCAGATTGAGTGACTACATCTGCTAAAAGTTCGCTAAACTCCGGGAATAAAGTATTTCTGTGATAAAGACCAACCAAACTTAGAGACAGTGGAATATTTATGGATAAATACGAGTCAGATACGTTATATTTAACGTGGATTTTACATGAATGGCTCGGATTATTCGAGAGGAAGCTATCGGTCATTTAACCCCTTAACTCCCACCTGAACCGAGCACATTTTCTCCAGTTTGGCTTTACCCCAGTCCAAAAGCTTCTGGAAAAAAGCTGTGAAAATGGCAACAAAACTGAGACGGAAACAATGATGGAAATAAAAGTGACGAAAAATTTATGAAAAAGTGGCAAAAATGTGACAAGAAATTGAAAAAAATGGACGAAAAAATGACAAAAATGTGACAAAAAATGACAAAAATGTGACAGAAATGTGATTTAAAAATTGACGAAAAAATGACAAAAACTTACAAAAATGAGCTGAATACCCAACAAAAAAATGATGGAAAAAAAAAATCTGATGACGTGAGGAAAAAGATCCTCTCGGTTCAGGCGGGAGTTAAGAGGTTAACAGCTCAAGCTAAAGGTTTGCAGCTAACGTTAGCATTTTTTCACCGTAACCGTTTATATTGAAGTCGTTTATTCATGAGAAATACAAACACACGACTGAAAAAGCTGATTTACTTCAGTCGTGTTGTTTAGTTCAAAGACCTGTCGCTGTCAGGCTCTTCTCCGACTCCGACTCCGTATAGTGACATATCGATGCTCACTACTTTTCGAGATGCATTGTGGGAAATTTCGAGTGCCCTACTTTTTTCTCTCTGGACATTCGGACACCCCTACAACATGTGACCACTATATAGTCACTATATAGGGAATAGTGTGGACATTCGGACACAGCCTTAGTTAACACTTTGATACATTGCACCTGCCAAATCTAGTACTATGTCATGGGGTTTCCAAACGTTCAGGCCACGCCCCCCAGAATCTCTGAACCAACAGCTCAGAGCCCCCTTCTGTAAAATGTTATCGAGTTAGGCGAGGTCTTTGTGCCCGTGGAGGAGCGTGGTCACTTCTAACTTCACCCCCAGCTGGAGCTATAGGAATATACAGGGAGAGGCTAAATGCTAACTCTCGTTTTGCGTGACTGAGGGCACGCACAAAGACCAGACCGGTACGTATCAACTCGTCTAAGCTCAGGTAAGAACAGATCTCAGAGTGGGAAAACGGTGGCCTGTTCCTTTAAAACGCACCATCATTTAGAAAACTCCATCACAGGCTGCGTAAAACGTATTTAATTACAATAAAAGCTGAAGCTGTAATGGCATAAACCAGTGTGTCAAGCAACAGATCACTTCCTTTTGCCTTTTCATATCTGACAAATAAATGATCAGTTCCCAGTCGAGCTCTGCCCTTTCTTTTCAAACCAGAGGGGGCGCTAACCTTCTCACTCACGTAGATGAAGCTCCCATCCTACTTTTCTTTACTTGACTTTTACCAGAGGGAAACCAGTTTACATATCAAAGATGTGCCTTTTATAAGACCTATTGATTGTGATTTTGCTGCGCTGGGTTTAAAGAGTCGTTGCTGAAATGGATTTAAAGGGAAACAAAGTTGTAAAAATGTCTGAATTATGTGTAATGGTTCAAATAAATCAAAACCTGAATATGTTTTAATAGTTTTATTTGAATAAAGTTCCCGTGACATGATTTTAAAACATGATCAACATTTCCACAAACTTTCAGACACATGAGCCGAACACATTTGAACATAATCACACTGTAAACCTCAGTCTGAGCGAGGGATTTAACCTTTGAATCCCCACATTTCCACCGCACAGGAGCGAACGATCATCACTCATTTGTCAGTTTGATACAAAGTAAAAAGATAAAAGCTCTCTTAAGTAGGGCTGGGTACCGTGTGGTGTCTGATTTAGTCCCTCTGGGGGTAATACAAGTGTTTATGGGATGATTGGGGGGTCGCAACTTGACTGCCACCGGACCGGAGCCACCAATACACACTAATAGAATCACAAAGAAGAAGCTAACAGGCTAACGGGTAAAGCTAACTGCGGGCTAGCGCCACTTAAACAGTATTTACAGCCGAGTTTGAGTGAAAAAAAAATATCTCCATTGTGTAATTGGATGAACAATGTCCCTCTGTCCCTTTGTCTTTTCTGTTAGCGTAGTATTTACTCTCACGGACAAATAATGAGTAAAAAAACTGAACTTGTTTCAACACCTGCAGTGGCGCTTATGGCCTCTAGGGGCACGAGTTACTTAGTACTGCTTTTAAAGGAAGAAAAAATGGGAAAAACAAGTGGGAAAAATAGGAAAATTTGGGCCGAAATGTAAAAAAGAATGTGTGTGTGAGAAGAAAAAAAGGAGAAGAAAAATTGGGCCAAAATAAATGTAAAAAACACAGAAAAATTGGTTAAAAATTGAAAATAAAATAGGGGTTTCACCTCAAACACATGATACAAATGTAAAATAAATTTAAATAGAAGGAAAAGGAATAAATGTAGATTTTTTTTAAAGTCAGTTTTATGGTTCTATATGACAAACGTTTCCGTATCGGTATCGAAAACCGAGTATCGTTAAAGTGCTGGTATCGAAAAAGATGTAACGGTGCCCAGCCCTGCTCCAGTCGTCCCAGATTCTCCAGGCGTTTTATATATTTCCAAACAACCTGTAAAAGGGGAGGTTAGAGTTTGAAACAGCCCCTAGTTTAAAGACTTATTAAACCCCACTGGACACGAGTCTCTTTAGAGAAAAACGTGAAGAAAGAAAGTGCCTCGTTATTTAAAGTCTCTTCATCCATGGACTTGATGCTTTTTCACTTTTGCAAAAGCTTTTCCTCGTCGTTTGAAGGTGAAACTGTTCCCTCGAAAACAGGATTGAAATGAAAAACTCAGCAAAGGGCTCCGTTTGACAAAGTTTGGACTTCTTACTGAAGAGTTGGCAAAGTATTATTAGAGGTCGACAGATGTGGGTTTTTCTGATGCTGATTTCTGGACAATAGCTGAACAGTGACAGCAGGGGGCGCTTTATCAGGACATTCATGTTTGGGGTGTGCAACATATCAGGGTTTAACCTCTTAACTCCCGCCTGAACCGAGAGGATCTTTTTCCTCACGTCACCAGATTTTTTTTCCATCATTTTTTTTGTTGGGTATTCAACTCATTTTTGTAACTTTTTCGTCATTTTTTATCACATTTTTGTAATTTTTTTTGGTCATTTTTGTCATTTTTTCGGCAATTTTTTTCCGTCAATTTTTCCGTCATTTTTTTGTCCTTTTTTTTCATATTTTTGTCATTTCTTCGTCCATTTTTTGTCAATTTCTTGTGACATTTGTGTGACATTTTTGCCACTTTTTCATACATTTTTCGTCACTTTTTGTCAATGTTTTCTCACTTTTTTTGTCACATTTCCATCGTCTCAGTTTTGTTGCTATTTTCACAGCTTTTTTCCAGAAGCTTTTGGACTGGGGTAAAGCCAAACTGGAGAAAATGTGCTCGGTTCAGGCGGGAGTTAAGGGGTTAAACAGGCAGAAGCTAAGCTTTTCCACCCCCGCATCAACGGCACTTTTCTCATTGATTTCTGGAGATACGTATTTTTCATATTCAATTAATGCAGTCCTTATATTTGAAGAGTTAACTGTGCTAGGCTAATGCATGTCTATGGTAACGAGTAGCCTGCACTAAAAACAGTGTGACCCTGAGGCAAATCACTTATAACACCAGACTAACCATATAAATGTATGTGTCGACTACAATACAACCCTTTAGCATTTAAAATAACTTATATTTGAGCACTTCCTGGTTGTAGCTACGCAGCGGCGGAGTGATCTGCTCGGTTACCGGATCTACAATAGTTTGTTTACCTGCGGCCGCCATTACTACACGTGGAATTCACAAAGGAGCTTTCTACAAATCAGATATGGCGACGTTTGGAGGACGAGCCCATGATTTTGAAGAGGGTTTTAACCCCTTAACTCCCACCCGAACGAGCACATCTTCTCCAGTTTGGCTTTACCCCAATCCAAAAGCTTCCGGACAAAAGGTGAGAAAATAGCGACAGAACTGAGACGAAAACAATGATGAAGATGTGACAAAAAACTGAGAAAAAATTATGAAAAAAATGACAAAAATGTGACAAAAAAGTGAGAAAACTTAGACAAAAAAGAACAAAAAATTTACAAAAAAAGATGAAAAAATGTCACAAAAAATTGACAAAAAATGACAAAGAAATGACAAAAAAATGGGACAAATGGACAAAAAGTGACAAAAAATTTACTATTTGACAAAAGTTACAAAAATGAGTTGAAAACCCCCCAAAAAATGACAAATGTGACAAAAAAGTGAGAAAACTTAGACAAAAAAAGGACGAAAAATTTACAAAAAATGATGAAAAAGTGGCAAAAATTTGACAAAAAAAGGACAAATGTGACAAAAAATGTACTATTTGACAAAAAAAATACAAAAAAGTTACAAAAAAAAAATGAGTTGAAAACCCCCCAAAAATGATGGGGAAAAAATCTGACAACATGAGGAAAAAGATCCATTTAGATGAGTTTTTTAGGTCTCAGCTTTCAAATGAGGCGTTACACTGGCCTACAGGATTTGGGTAAAGCTGACCTGGAGAAAATGCTCTCGGTTCAGGAGGGAGTTAAGAGGTTAATGCAGGCTACTAGTTACCATAGACATGCACTAGCCAAGCACCGCTAAACTCTTCAAATTAATAAAAAAAAATCTCCAGAAATCAACAACATTCTGGATAACTAGGAAATGAGGCCCTATGTCAAAAATCCTGAAATATCCCTTTAAGAGGTTGATGCCATTTTTAAAGCCCAAAAATAAATGTAGATGTTTGCAGCACATTTCTGGTGAAAAGTATCGCTTCATCGTCGTCATCGGGAAAGTCCCCAAAAGTAGCAATATACATTTTTGTCTTTATCGCCCTATTAGTGGGTCGACCTTTATTGATTACCTCTATTTGGCACAGACTGTTTACTAATTAAATGGGCTTTAACTTCCCACTGAAGTCCGACCCTGTTTCACCAACTAAACACTGCCATATTCACAAGTTCCTCTGTGGGGCTTCTTCTTCAAAAAGAAAAAAGTTAAAAATGGGTCCATTCCACGAAAAGATTCAGGGAAGAAAAAAAAAAAACGCTTCCAGGAAAATCCAGGAAAAAAACCAAAAGAGTCAAATAAACATTCAAACTTCTCGCTTCTCGGTCTCGTCTGAAAGTCCGCGTTTAAGAGTTCTTCTTCTTCTTCCGTGGCCTCCGCTTGTTGGCGTTGGGTTTCTGTTGGGTTTGGGGCGACACTGGAGACGCTGCGTTTTCACTGGGGCCCGGCTCGTCCTCGCACAGCACCACCGGCATCCCTACAGACACGGGAAACACGTCACAAAGGTGTCTTGCCCGAGGACACAACATCCACACGTAAGTCAATGCAAGAGTCACATTTTATAACATGTTGGCAGATTATAAAGCTTAATAATTCTCCCAAATCTAGAAAACTCTCGAGCCGCGTTTTTGTCACATTTATGAGGCGTGTTTGTCTATTTTCCTTTGTCTTGATTTTGCTTGTTTTTTGTGTTTTTGTCATTTTTTGTTGCTTTCTTGATCACTATAAAAAAGAAATTTGAAAGGCAACCAGAAACAACAAAAAAGTGACAAAAAATAATTATAAAATAAGTAAAAATGCAACAAAAAACGTAACAAAACAGTGGCAAACATGCGATAAAATCAAAAACGCAATAAAAAGTAAAAAAAAAGTGACAAAAAAGCAATGAAAAAGTGGCAAAAATCTGATTAAAAAATTGCAATAATGTGACAAAAATGAAAGAAAAAATGCAACGAAAACAAAACAAAAAAACGTGACGACAAAAATATGAAAAAGTAAAAAAATCTGTCAAAATTGCAATAAAAAGCAAAAAAACAAAGCGATGAAAAAGTAAAAAAATCTGATTTTAAAAAATGCAGTAATGTGACAAAAATGTAATTAAAGAATAACAGCAAAAGTAAAAAAGAAAAAAAAAGTGACAAATCTATGAAAAAAATTAATGAAAATGTAACAAAAACGTAACAAAACAGTGGCAAACATGCAATAAAATCAAAAACGCAATAAAAAGTAAAAAGACAAAAAAGTGACAAAGCAATGAAAAAGTGGCAAAAATCTGATTAAAAATTGCAATAATGTGACAAAAATGAAAGAAAAAATGCTGCAAAAAGAAAACAAAAAAACGTGACGACAAAAATATGAAAAAGTAAATCTGTCAAACGCAATAAAAAGTAAAACAGAAAACAAAAAAGCGTGTGACTAAAAAGCAATGAAAAAGTGGCAAAAATCTGATAAAAAAAATGCAATAATGTGACAAAAATGAAATAAAAAAATGCAACACAAAAGTGACAAAAAACAAAAAAATTACAAAATTTTGAAAACAATAACAGCAAAAAAATGGCAAACATGCAATAAAAAATGAATACAAATATGAAAAGCAACAAAAGAGTGACAAAAAAAAGCGATGTAAATCCAATGACAACACGTCACATTTTATAACATGTTCGACATCTCTAAGCTGGAACGTTGGCAGATTTTAAAACTTAATGAGACCCAATAGTTCTCGAGCCTATAGGCCAGGGTAACGCCTCATTTGAAAGCTAAGACCGACAGAACTGATTGACGTTTTTGTCACATTTTAGGCGTGTTTGTCTATTTTCCTTTGTCTTGATTTTGCTTGTTTTTTGTGTTTGTCATTTTTTGTTGCTTTCTTGATCACTATAAAAAATATATCAAAAACAACAAAAAAGTGACCAAAAAAATGATAAAATAAGTAAACAAAAACGCAATAAAAAGTAAAAAAAAAGTGACAAAAAAGCAATGAAAAAGTGGCAAAAATCTGATTAAAAAATTGCAATAATGTGACAAAAATGAAAGAAAAAATGCAACAAAAACAAAAAAACGTGACGACAAAAATATGAAAAACTATAAAAAATCTGTCAAAATTGCAATAAAAAGCAAAAAAAAACAAAGCAATGAAAAAGTGGCAAAAATCTGATTTTAAAAAATGCAGTAATGTGAAAAAAATGTAATTAAAAAATGCAACAAAAAAGTGACAACAACAAAAAAATTACAAAATTTTGAAAAAATGCAACAATAACAGCAAAAAGTGGCAAACATGCAATAAAAATGGAATACAAATATGAAAAAGTAAAAAAGAAAAAAAAGTGACAAATCTATGAAAAAAATAAATAAAAATGCAACAAAAACGTAACAAAACAGTGGCAAATATGCAATAAAATCAAAAACGCAATAAAAAGTAAAAAGACAAAAAAAGTGACATAAAAGCAATGAAAAAGTGGCAAAAATCTGATTAAAAATTGCAATAATGTGACAAAAAATTAAATCAAAAATGCAACAAAAAACTACAAAAATGCAAATAAAAATGCAACAAAACAAAAAAACGTGATGACAAAAATATGAAAAAGTAAAAAAATCTGTCAAACGCAATAAATGTCTAACAAAAAAGCAATGAAAAAGTGGCACAAATCTGATTTTAAAAAATGCAATAATGTGACAAAAATTAAACTAAAAAAAAATGCAACAATAACTGCAAAGAAACATGCAATAAAAATGGAATACAAATATGAAAAAGTTAAAAAAAAAAAGTGACAAAAATCTATGAAAAAAATAAATAAAAATGCAACAAAAACGGAACAAAACAGTGGCAAACATGCAATAAAATAAAAAACGCAATAAAAAGTAAAAAGACACAAAAAAAACAAAAAAGCAATGAAAAAGTGGCAAAAAAGTGTCAAAAAAAATTACAAAATTTTGAAAAAATGCAACAATAATAGCAAAAAAGTTGCAATAAAAATGGAATACAAATATGAAAAAGAAAAGAAAAAAAAAAGCAACAAAAGAGTGGCAAAATAAAGCTATGTAAATCCAATGACAACACGGCAACAACGAAAGGAAAATGATCCATTTAGATCAGTTTTCTGGGTCTTACCTTTCAAATGAGGCTGTAACCGCTGAGATTTGGGCAAAACTGAACTGGAGAAGATGTTCTCGGGTGGTAAGAGGTTTTTAACTTGCATTGGAAAAGTGTGGCATTACTTATTTTAATAAAAAGGGGGAAATACTTAAATGGATGCTGTAGAACCAGAAGGGAGTCACCTTGCTTGTCTATTGTAACCAAAATCTGAACGTGCACAACGACGTATGAAAATCCCATTCCCCTGTCAGGTAAATTCTGCAAATCTGTTCCTAATGAGCTCGGTACATTATGTAACAAATACTGCATGCATTCATTCACCCCTTCCAAATATTCAATGTGCAACTAAACTGTTTTTCTGTTCCCTGGTAAGTTGTCAGCGAGTCCTGCAAAAACCCTTCCCTGCCCCGTCTTCAGAAATACCGATGCTGTAAGATGCGTCTGGGTCTGCAGCAGAACCTCAACACGCGCACACCTTCACCTTCTTTCATCGCAGCGTCCAGGAGCTTCTGCCTCAAGTTGCTCTCCTCGTTCAGGAAGTTCACCTCCTCCTCGTACTCCCGGATCTTCTCCTCGAACAGCGCGTTGATGCCGTCCCCGGTCGAGGCCAGGCGGGCGTTCAGCATCGCCCTGAACTGCTCCCTCTGCGCCATTTTTAATCCGTGTTTGTTGTTTTTCTTCTCTCTGCGAATGCGCTCCTTCTTTTGTGGTCGCCGCCGAGTCAAGTGGTGCGCTGTCGCCCCCTGCTGGACGCCGGTTCAGAGGCTCGTGGGGGCTCGCGTTTATCGCTTTCCACCGTCTGTAAACAAACCTATCTATGCTACAAACCTACAAAAGGTAATTCACTCCGTGCGTCTTTATAAGTGCATTATTTACACGTGGGTCTGCGTTCAAGCGTTTTTAGTTTGACCTTTGAACTCCCGCCTTAACCTCATGACCCCCGCAAGAACCGAGAGCATTTTCTCCGGTTTAGTTTTACTCAAATGTGAAAGATTCTTGGAAAAAAAGCGTCAAAAAAGCGACAAAAGTGAGGAGGAAAATACAAACAAAAGCGCTGGAAAATAGTAACAAAAAACGGACCGAAAAAAAAAAAAAATGCAACAAAAACACAATAAAAATGCGGCAAAAAAAGTGACAAAAATACAACAAAAGAAGTGACAAAAATGTTACAAAGAAGTGACAAAATGCAACAAAAAGTGACAAAGAAGTGACAAAAATGCAACAAAGAAGTGATAAAAATGCAACAAAGAAGTGACAAAAATGCAACAAAGAAGTGACAAAAATGCAACAAAGAAGTGACAAAGAAGTGACAAAAATGCAACAAAGAAGTGACAAAATGCAACAAAAAGTGACAAAGAAGTGACTAAAATGCAACAAAGAAGTGACAAAAATACAACAAAAAAGTGACAAAAATACAACAAAAAAGTGACAAAAATACAACAAAAAAGTGGCAAAAATACAACAAAAAAGTGACAAAGAAGTGACAAAACTGCAACAAATAAGTGGCAAAGAAGTGACAAAAATACAACAAAAAAGTGACAAAAATACAACAAAAAAGTGACAAAGAAGTGGCAAAACTGCAACAAATAAGTGGCAAAGAAGTGACAAAAATACAATAAATAAGTGGTGTCAAGTGGTGCGCTGTCGCCCCCTGCTGGACGCCGGTTCAGAGGCTCGTGGGGGCTCGCGTTTATCGCTTTCCACCGTGTGTCTACAAATCTATCTATGCTACAAACCTACAAAAGGTAATTCACTCCGTGCGTCTTTATAAGGGCATTATTTACACGTGGGTCTGCGTTCAAGCGTTTTTAGTTTGACCTTTGAACCCCCGACTTAACCTCATGACCCCCGCCGGAAGCGAGAGCATTTTCTCCGGTTTAGTTTTACTCAAATGTGAAAGATTCTTGGAAAAAAGCGTCAAAAAAGCGACAAAAGTGAGGAGGAAAATACAAAAAAAAGCGCTGGGAAATAGTAACAAAAAAAGTAACACAAAACGGACCAGAAAAATGACAAAAAAGTGACAAAGAAGTGACAAAAATGCAACAAAACATTGACAAAGAGGTGACAAAAATGCAACAAAACAGTGACAAAGAAGTGACAAAAATGCATCAAAACAGTGGCAAAGAAGTGACAAAAATGCAACAAAGAAGTGACAAAGAAGTGACAATAATGCAACAAAACAGTGACAAAGAAGTGACAACAATGCAACAAAACAGTGACAAAGAAGTGACAACAATGCAACAAAGCAGTGACAAAGAAGTGACAACAATGCAACAAAACAGTGATAAAGAAGTGACAAAAATGCAACAAAGAAGTGACAAAGAAGTGACAAAAATGCAACAAAGAAGTGACAAAGAAGTGACAAAAATGCAACAAAGAAGTGACAAAAATGCAACAAAGAAGTGACAAAAATGCAACAAAGAAGTGACAAAAATGCAACAAAAATGCAACAAAGAAGTGACAAAAATGCAACAAAGAAGTGACAAAAATGCAACAAAGAAGTGACAAAAATGCAACAAAGAAGTGACAAAAATGCAACAAAACAGTGACAAAGAAGTGACAAAAATGCAACAAAACAGTGACAAAGAAGTGACAACAATGCAACAAAGAAGTGACAAAGAAGTGACAATAATGCAACAAAACAGTGACAAAGAAGTGACAAAAATGCAACAAAGAAGTGACAAAGAAGTGACAAAAATGCAACAAAGAAGTGACAAAGAAGTGACAAAAATGCAACAAAGAAGTGACAAAAATGCAACAAAACAGTGACAAAGAAGTGACAAAAATGCAACAAAACAGTGACAAAGAAGTGACACAAATACAACAAAAAAGTGACAAAAATACAACAAAAAAGTGACAAAGAAATGACAAAAATACGACAAAAAAGTGACAAAGAAGTGACATAACTGCTACAAAGAAGTGGAAAAGAAGTGACAAAAATACAACAAAACGGTGACAAAGAGGTGACATAACTGCTACAAAGAAGTGACAAAGAAGTGACAAAAATACAACAAAACAGTGACAAAGAGGTGACAAAACTGCTACAAAGAAGTGACAAAAAGGCAACAAAGATGCAACAAAAAAGTGACAAAGAAGTGACAAAAATGCAACAAAGAAGTGACAAAAATGCAACAAAACAGTGACAAAGAAGTGACAAAAATGCAACAAAGAAGTGACAAAAATGCAACAAAGAGGTGACAAAACTGCTACAAAGAAGTGGCAAAGAAGTGACAAAAATGCAACAAAGAAGTGACAAAATGCAACAAAACATTGACAAAGAGGTGACAAAACTGCAACAAAGAAGTGAAAAAAATGCAACAAAACAGTGGCAAAAACGCGGTGACAATGAGACTTAAACATGACAAGTAACAAAAACGCGACAAAAAAAGGAGACGAAGACGCAACAAAAATGTGACAAAAACGTGGTGACAATGAGACAAAAAAGTTTCGATAACTTTTGTAGGTCTTAGCTTTCAAATGAGGCATTAGACTGTTGCTCTCCAGTCCTGAAGCTTTTTTATTTGGGTAAAGCCAAACTGGAGAAAATGCGCTCGGTTACAGCGCGGGGTAAGAGGTCAACCGAGCGCATTTTCTACAGTTCGGCTGCTTCAAAATAGCGACAAAAACGAGTATGAAAACGCAACTAAAAATCATTAGTGACAAGAATAAGAAAAGCTACAAAAATATGACAAAAAAGCGATATAAGTCCAGCAAAAGTGACCAAAATGTGATAAACACAATAAAAAAGCAACAAAAAGATGACCATTATAATCGCTTTTTTTATTGTGTTTTCGCCTCTCTTTGTTGCCTTTTTGACATTTTTTTGCTGCACTTTCATCACTTTCTTGTCACGTTTTTTTTTTTTTTTTGCTTTTTGTTGCTCTTTTGTTACTTTTTTGTTGCTATTTTCCAGAAGCTCTTAGACTATGGGTAAACCCGAACTGGAGAAAATGTGCTCGGTTACGTCGGGGGTTAAGAGGTTAACTAGAAAGGCGCTAACGGCTAATGCTAACCAAAACAAATTGAGACATGGCTTAAAATAAACCCATTTGAAGTCAGAATTTCGATATGTCGCTCAGAAAAGTTGCCACGTGTGCACTCGGTCTCGTGTAGAAAACAATCAGGGATAAATAAGAGGTTTTAAAACTGCGCGGGTGTGTTATCGTGAGTAGCGTCGTTAGCATGCGGCTAACGCGCGGAACGTAAACAACCACAGGCCGCCGCCATGTTGGATTTACTTCTGCAGCGGGAGTCACAGTCAGCGCAGTGCCGCCACCTATGGGACCCCAGCGACATAAGATCATGAATTCACCATTAGTGCCACACATTAAAGGTCTTCAAATGCGTCATTTTACATACAGTGTTTTTCTGACTTTGGTTATTTTGGCTTTGTCAGATGATACTCTTTATAGATAATCATCATAATGCGTTTAAGTTATAATGATTTAGGGTTTTTGCAACTTGAATAGAGATTGGGAATGTCTTATACCGCTAAGCATCATGGGATTAGCACCAATAATAAACTAATGGAGATTTTAAAAGGTAAAATACTGGAGTTATTGTTCACAGTAAAACACAGAGTTGTTCCACGGCTTTTTTCTCCACTTTTTATACTGTTTTTAGCTATTGTTAGTCTACGGAAAATGTATGCTAACGGCTGCAAAAATCTCCATGGTAACTGTGGATTTTCCCAACCTCTATAGGCAGGTAATCGAAAAAGTTTAAGAGAACATCAACCTCCACCTTAACTGAACGCCTTTTCTCCTTTTACCCAAATCTAAAAGCTTCTCGACTGGAGAGAAACCGTGTGATAATGCCTCATTTGAAAGCTAAGGCCTACACATTTGTTGCCGCATTTTTGAAGCGTTTTTGTTGTGTTTTCTTAGGGGCTTTTTTACATGTTTTTGTTGCTTTCTCATTGTTTTCTTGACACTTTTTTGTGGCCTTGTTGTTGCTTTTTCATCTCTTTTTGTCTCTTTTTTTGTCATGTTTTCACCACATTTTTGTTGCTTTTTGTCACTATTTTGATACTTTTTTTTTTTCAAGAAGCTTTTGGAATTTGGTAAAGCTAAACTGGAGAAAATGTGCTCAGTTCATGTGAGGCTTAAGAGAGAAGAACCTTGCAAAGCTATACAGTAGCATGCAACCCGGTTACATCTCTTCACGCACTAGCACTCTAGAAATGTTCATTGTGATGGAATAGTTTCGGAATCAAATGTACTTTCGGTCAATACTCTCGTCACCAAGGAGAATGATCATCAATTACCCAGACGTTCAAAGTGTATTGACTTATGAGCTGCCTGGGTTTACAGTATAAAGGGAAGGACATTGTGTTATGACGGTCTCCAACCTGGATATAGATCAACGGCCATGACACATTTGAACATTTCCCATTCCCAAAACAGGAAGTGATGCGGAAGTGTAACAACAGTTAGGCCCATCACATCAGTATCACCAAATCAGCACCAAAACTAGACTAAAATTGGGCTGAATTATGAAAATTAGAACTAAACCAGAACGTTTGCCCTTTTATAAATGTCATGCGTTTTTAGTTTTAGGCTGAGTTTGAAAGTAGTCCTGGTTAAAAGACAGGAGGTCGAAGATCTGAAGGTGTTTTCTATGTTCATGTCTAGGTTCAGGAGTGGGAATTCATCAGAGGAACAGAAGTAAAGTTTCCAGATGGATGTGGTTTGAACATGTGCATGGGGAGATGATTAGTGTCCTGTATGTCTTATAAATTACTGTATTATCTTTCTATTTTGTCATTGCAGTTGAGGCGACCCGTCTGGAACATCAGCCGACAGCAGCCCGACCAAAAGACTCATCTCTGCATCTGGAGGTTGGTTCCTCACGGTCAGGAGTCTTCTTAATGTGACCTACACCGAGTCACTATGGTTTGATATAGGTAGGGGGGGGGCTCACTTTAACAATGCTGACATGCTTTCCCGCTGCAGCAATGGCACATTTTCCTACTTTCCTAAATAACCTCAAAGCTTTAAAGCAGTGGTACTTGGGCTTCTTCAGGTGGGACTCTGGATCATCTGCAACTTTAGACGTAGAGATGATCATTTATGCTTTAACACTGCCTTTAAGTTACCTGTTTTTCTGATTTAGACGTGGTTTTACAGGCCCACCTTAACCTCTTAACTCCCACCTGAACGGATCCCATTTTCTCCAGTTTGGCTTTACCCTAATCAAAAATCTTCTTGGGAAACAAACAACAAAAAAGTGACAAAAACTAAAAAAAAAAAAAAAAAAAGTGACAAAAATTCAACGAAAATGTGACAAAAACTCAACCAAAACTGGGACAAAAATTCAACAAAAATGTGACAAAAACTCAACCAAAACTGGGACAAAAATTCAACAAAAATGTGACAAAAACTCAACCAAAACTGGGACAAAAATTCAACAAAGATGTGACAAAAACTCAACTAAAAAATTACAAAAATTCAACAAAAATGTGACAAAAACTCAACTAAAAAATTACAAAAATTCTACAAAAATGTGATAAAAGCTCAACAAAAAGATTACAAAAAATCAATAAAAATGTGACAAAAACTCAACAAAAAAAATACAAAAACTCTAAGCTCTAAACTAAAAAAAAATAAACATAAAAAAGGTGACACAACGCAGCAACAACGCGAGGAAAAAGATCAGTTTTGTGGGTCTTAGCTTTCAAATGAGGTGTTACAGAGACCGATATAATGGCCAAAGATAAGGTAAGAGGTTAATGTACCCACAGGCCCCGGGGCTTAAAATGAGAGTCTGGAAGTCTAAATGTTTTACAAATTTTATAAAATGTGCAAAATCAACCACCTGGTCTTGCATTTTGATGTAAAGTAAGTAATAATATATACATTATCTATTGTAAAGTCCCTCCTTCCCAGATCTTGGCAACTAATCAGAGTCTAGTATCCTCCCGCGTTGACCAATGAGACGAGCTTTTCCTGTGAACCAGCCTGTCAGGGCCAATCAGGAGGGAGGGGGAGGAGCTTGATTGTTTACTTTGCAAAATGAGGAGAGCAGGAACCGGATTTTCAAACTAAGAAGGGCTTTCTGGTTAAAGAGGGGAGGAATTTAATTATACTTTCAAATTTCACACTATTTTCTCCAGTTTGGCTTTACCCAAATCTAAAAAATCTCGAATGGAGAGCTCAGCCAGTGCAAAACTGTGGCTTTTTTGTCACGCTGTCACCGCGATATTTATGACGTTTTTGAAGCGTTTTTGTCATGTTTTGGTCAGTTTTTTTGTTGCACTTTTGTCATTTTTTGTGGCTCTTTTGTCACGTTTTCGTCAGGTTTTCTTGGTGCTTTTTTGTGACTCTTTGTTTGCTTTTTCATTAGGTTTTTCTCACATTTCTTATTGCTTTTTTGTGGCTCTTTTGTTGAGCTCTTGCCGCTCCTTTGCCACTTTTTCATCCTCGTTTTCGTCGCTATTTTTGATGCTTTTGCTTTTTTCAAGACGCTTTTAGATTTGGTTAAAGCCAAACCAGAGAAAATGTGCTTGGTTCATGTGGGGGTTGAGAGGATAAAGGTCAAACACTTTACGAGGTGTTTCTTTTTTTAGCAAACAATTCATTTTGTAAGTGACTTTTTCCCACTTTTTCGGGACAGTTTGGCTTCGTGAACTTCTTACTCAGTCGTAGTTACTCTGTTATTGTGAGTTGTCAACAGGTATGAGTGCAAATATTGAGTACTTCCACTTGAAATTATATATATATTCACGTATTTGTATATAACTGTCATGTTTAGAGGCTCTTTACTTCTGATTCTCTAATTTCCCGACAGATCGATCAACCTTCAACCTCCCGATTCCGTCCCTGCAGGTCGTGGAGTTATTTCGGGGGGGGCGGCCATCTTGTCTCGCTCCCTGACACCTCTGACACGGCTCCGTGAGTATTATGGGATGTCCGCCTGACCTCATTATGGGTGCGTTGCCTGGGGCGACCAGCTGGAGGGCGGGGCTTGGAGAGAGAGGCGGGTGGTGCAGGAGGGGGGGGGGGAGTGATGCATCACGGGATTGAACAGAAACCTGACCCTTCGTGTGTGTGTGTTTTTTTTTTCCCTCCGTCGTCTTCCCTTTTTTTTTCTTTTTTTTTTTTTATGCGGCTGCTCTTTATGCGTCGCTCACGTGCACGCTCTCCGTCTGACGAAACAAAGATCTGTGCGGGACAGAGGAGCTACTGTACAGGAGCTGGTTATAAAGGAGGCCCCGCACAGATAATCACAATTAAATAGAAACTGCAGTCGTTTAAACAATAACATATATTCTCTACTAACCCTGTAGTTCAAAGCTCTACAAACATGTTCTGCGTCTAATGTTTCCTTTCAGATGTTTCCTGGATATGTTCGAACTGCACTGTGAGCTGAAAATTAATCACAGAACTTGATTAATTACCGTTAATTATAGGAAACATGTGTGGCCTTGGGGAGACGACAGATGAAGCTGCGGTTTGAGTCTGGATTGTCTGAGTTTCCTCCGGTTTCCCACGACCACTAAAAACATGTGCAATAGGGGAATCCTCCGGCCAGGTGTTTCTGACCAACAACCTGGCTCCACGAGGAGGAGGAGGAGGAGAAGGAGAAGAAGAAGAAGAAAAAGGAGGAGAAGAAGAAGAAGGAAAGGAAAAGGAGGAGAAGAAGGAAGAGGAGAAGAAGGAAAAGGAGGAGAAGAAGAAGGAAAAGGAAGAGAAGAAGGAAAGGGAGGAGAAGAAGAAGGAAAAGGAGGAAAAGGAGGAGAAGAAGAAGGGAAAGGAGAAGGGAAAGGAGAAGAAGGGAAAGGAGAGGAAGGAAAAGGAAGAGAAGAAGAAGAAGGAAAGGAAAAGGAGGAGAAGAAGGAAGAGGAGAAGAAGGAAAGGAGAGGAAGGAAAAGGAGGAGAAGATGAAGGGAAAGAAGAAGGGAAAGGAGAAGAAGGAAAAGGAGGAGAAGAAGAAGAAGGAAAAGGAGGAGAAGGAAATGGAGAGGAAGGAAAAGGAGGAGAAGAAGGAAAAGGAGAAGGAAAAGGAGGAGAAGAAGGAAAAGGAGGAAAAGGAGGAGAAGAAGGGAAAGGAGGAGAAGAAGAAGGAAAAGGAGAAGAAGGGAAAGGAGAAGAAGGAAAAGGAGGAGAAGAAGAAGAAGGAAAAGGAGGAGAAGGAAATGGAGAAGAAGGAAAAGGAGGTGAAGGAGAAGAAATGTATATAGCACCTTTAACAGATAAAAAGTGCTTCACAGGGGCACAAAAATAACGATTACAGAAAAATGTACATTGAAACAACCACAGCCTCCTCACATTTTGTTTCAGATTTTGTTTTCAGATGTTGTATAATGACAAATAGAGCTTTAAAGGAACAGGCCACCATGTTTCCATGCTGAGATATGTTCTTACCTGAGCTGAGTTGATGTGTACCTGTCTGGTCTTTGTGGAAGAGCTTGGTCGCTTCTAACTTCACTCCGATTGGAGCTGTAAGAATACTTTGGGAGAGGCCAAATGCTAACATCATCTTTGGTTGTTTTGCGTGACTGAGGGCACGCACAAAGACGGTGAGAACATATCTCAGTATGTAAAATCAGGGGCCTGTTCCTTTAAAGGCTCGTGTTTTACATTTGCAGTCCTGGGTGCGACCCATGCTCCGAGGGCAGTTGTTCCCAACCTCTTTTCCTTGGAGCCTCTCGCTGCTGTTTCCTGAGAACTAAGGTTAAAGGGGCTAGATGCAAGTTGGTCATTTTATACTCACTACTGCCACCTCAGGTCTTACGTGTAACTGCAGCTTCTATATGAAGCTCAATGACGGCACTTTGGGCCTGAATTAACAACTGTGGTGAATAGGTCTGGGCTCATTCTACACCTTAGGACAGTGGTTCCAAAAGTGGGGGTCAGGACCCCTGTGGGGGGTTGCGAGTCCTTGGGTGAGGGTCCCCAGATGATTTCATCTGATGTTGATGATTTTTGATAAAAAGAAAAATGCCACTGTTTTTAGTATATGTTTTAGTTTAAAACAGTATGTTATTTATTAAATCCATTCAAATATCCAAAATAAACTTTTTAAATACATATTAACTTGACTTACATATAAACCTATAGTTGCATAAGAGGGAATAACTTCATGTAATGGGGTCCCAAGTTGCTCATGTGTCAATTTTTGGGGTCCCAGCCCAAAAAGTTTGGGAAACACTGCCTTAGGACATGGCTGGAACATATAGACGGAGGAAAATACATCTTTTTAACATTTTAAACTCCGCATGGTCCCTTTAAGTTATACTTTATTAATCCTCTGCATTTGGCCCATCCTCGATGCCGCTGGGGCAAACTGAAGGAGCAGTGAGATGCCAGCGACGGCCGACGCTTGGAGACTCATCTCCAGATGTGGAGTCAGGCTAATGGTCAGAATCACCTGGCTGGAGTATTCACCTATTATACATGTTTTAGTGGTAGTTGAAACCAGAGAATCAGGACGAAAACCTCCGCAGACACGAGGAGAACATGCAAACTCCTGGTTCTCAAACTTTCCACAACAAGTACCACAAGGCCAAGATCACCAGGTCTAAACCGGGTCTAAAACGGCCTAAATCGTGGCTAAACTTAGTGTAAACCTTTTCCAAACCAGAAACACTCTCACTCTACAGAAGCATCAACGGAAACATCTGTAAATAGGCCGAGCTGCGGATGACCCTGACACAGTCCCGACGTGTCTTTACTGTAGTTTTACGACCCAGACGCTCCTCGAGGCCCCTCCGCTCCTCGCCCGTGTGACATAACCGCGTTGCCATGACGAACCGTACTGTGCGTCGGCGAATATTATGGTCTGCCCCTTTGTTTTGTGTGCTATGAATTGGAATGGGAGGGAGGGAGGGGGGGGGGGGAGGTGTGTGTGTGCGTGGGGGGGGGGGGGGGGGGTGGCTGGTTTGGGCGTGTGCGCGAGAGCGAGGGAGAGACGCACACAGTGGGGGATGGGCGTGCGAGGATATAATCACATGTGCGCGAGGCTAAAGAAGCGTGCACCGCGTTATTTTAAGGAGGTAAGAGTTAAGATGGCGGCGACGCGCTGCTCAGGCCTGTGCAGTGAGTGAGCGTGTGGCCCCGGGGGGATTGTCTCGCAGCTAAGTTCAAGTGTAAAGAAGCTGTGCAGGCGTTTTGGACGGTGGATCCAGGCCTGAAATCTGCTGCTTTAACATGAGTCAACAAAAGCGTGTTGGTAAAGGGGGAAAAGGACGACAATGATCATGTAATTATAATACGCAACATCTACACTGCCCGACCAAAGAAGGTTCCCACGCTCTATTATTTGGTTGTTGCGCCTTTAGCTTTAGCGTTGTTTCCATCAGCTTCTGCCATGTCTAAACATCCAGAGTTGCACTTTTCACTAAGGCCCGGATACCGTTAAACCAAACCAGTCGAGTATTGGAGAAAAAGTTCAGGCACTGGTCTTTAAAACCAAAAGTATCGAAAGCAGGTATTGAAAAAAGTGTGGTGATGCAGGGACAGCATTAAAGGAATAGGCCACCGTTTTTACATACTGAGATATGTTCTTACCTTAGCTTTGACGAGTTCCTTAGGACCTGTCTGATCTTCACCCGTGCCTTCAGTCACGTAAACACAGCGCAGACGGCGTTAGCATTTAGCCTCTCCCTCTCTCCTCTATAGCTCCAAAACAGGTCAAGATAGAAGCTACCAAGCTCTTCCACGTTTTCCCTATTTAAATATGGTTACGTGAAGTGTTACACTACAAAGTATAATTACACAAAATTAAACAATGTGGATTTTCTAAGCGGATAAAAGGGGGAACTATATTGTAAGGCGTAACAATACCAGGAGTAATTTGGCATCCGCACAGTAAAGTGAAGATTACTGTGCGGATTTCGAGTTTAAAAATGTTAAAATGAAGTATTTTCCTCCCCCTACATGTTCTAGCAATATCCTAAGCTGTAGAATGATTCCAGACCTATTCACCACAACTCAGAAAGTTGGTAATGCACGAGCTTAACATAGAAGCTGCAGTTACACGTATGACCTGAGGTGGCAGTAGTGAGTATAAAATGGCTAACTTGCATCTAGCCCCTTTAAAGGAAGTGACTGTCGTTTCAGCTCAAGTTGAAAAGAAATAGTCATAGATAGGGCTGCACAATATATCGTAAAAAATATCGTATCACAACATCAGGCGATGCAATATCCGTATCGCGAGAAGCCACATTATATCACTATTATGTCACCAAAGTCTTCGGACTGACACATTTTTCTGAACAGAAAATGAATGAACAGAACCAACTTAGTTAAAGTTTAGTCTTGTTGTGCTGATGTAGTGTTTCTTTCTTTGACACAACCTGTTTCTTCCAATTTATGTTTCATTTTAATGGAACATATTGTGATCTAATCAGTCAAATGAGGTCTTCTAGTTGTGATGCTATTTTTGTTCTTGAAGCCAGACCTTTGTGTATTTTAGCTTTAGCTAGCTTAGCTTTCAGAGCCGTGCATGGTCAAGCTCCATCTTACATCAGAGATCTGATCCAGCCTTAGACTCCTGCGCTCGCTCTGAGGTCTGAGGATCAGAATCTGCTGAAGGTTCCACGTACTTGTTTTCGTACTAAAGGTGACCGATCCTTCCAGGTTGTTGCTCCCAGGCTCTGGAACGATCTTCCGCCCTCTTTGCTCTATTGACTCTGTTGATACTTTCAAAAGCAACCTTAAAGAGGGGGTATTATGCTTTTTTCAATCCCATAGCACCAGTCTATATCACACTACAATGATGACCAAACCTTCTGTTGGTCTGTAAATGCAGTAAATTAGTGGCTGCGCCATTGCGATTGACTGCGGAATTGCGGGAAGCGAATGCAGAAATTGCATAAACTGTTCAAATTGCATAAATTGCTTAATTTGCATAAACTAATTTGCATAAACTGGTAAAATGCATAAATGTCACGTTGCATAAACTGTATAAACAGCATAAAGTGGTAAAATGCATGAATGGGTTAATTTGCATAAATTTGGTAAATTGCATAAACTCTTTAAAATTCATAAATCCTAAATGGCATAAACTCTTAAGTTGCATAAACGCTTTAAAATGCATTAACTGGTTCAATCCCATAAAGTGGTTACTTTGCATAAATTGTTAATATTGCATAGACTTTTATATTCCATAAACTGGTCAAACTGTTGAAATGGCCTCAGTGCTTGATTGGCAGAAGCTGCACAAACGGCTGAAAGGCCTGGAGTCTCCCCATTGGCTGGATTCCCCCATACACACCAATGCAAAAATTTCAAACTCTCGTATAAAAACACTGGAAAACTGCAGAAGGCCATTTTTTTCTCAAAACCCACAAGTTGCAGAAGCTGAACATGCACAAAGTGCAGAAATTGCATAAAATGCAGAAAAAAGTGCAGAAAAGCATGGATTTGCGGCAGCCCCATTATAAGTCAATGGGAAAAATCTCAGACATTTTGGCCGATTGCGGAAAAAACGTAAGTTGCAGAAGTCCCAAAAGTAATAGCACCCTTCTCCTCAACATGCGGAACGTTTTGATGCATAACTTGCATAAATTGCACAAAGCATTAAAGGTGCTGAAAGCTGGAGAAAATCGGGAAAAAGATGGAAGAGGAATAATAATAAAGAACATGAAAACCAATCAATAACTGCCTTGTATAAAATTGCTCTCTCAAAATGGCTGTAGTGAATGTCTTGAAATAGGCCTCTGTCTCTTTAAGAACCTCTGACTCTTTCCGACACGCCCCCTCCACACGCTGTCTGTGGCATCAGTGGGGAGGGGGTTCTGCTGAGGAGCAGTGGTTGGTTACTCGGCTGGTGACGAAAGCTCGGAGGCGTCTCCAGGAGGTGGGGGCGTTCCTAGGAGGACTCAGGCAAACCTATCCCTAAAATGGCCGCCATCAGAGTTTTTACAGATTACTTTAAAATACGTGAATGTGCCAAGGCAACACTTCAGGCATGTTTTTAATGAGGAAAGGACATAATAACATGATGTAAAGCTTGAAAAAGCCGATTTTGCATAATAAGATCTTAATAACATGAAGATCTTACATCTTAATAACATGATGTAAAGCTTGAAAAAGTCGATTTTGCATAATACCGCCCCTTTAAGACAAGGCCCTTCTCTGATTGCTCAGTTTGGACACAGACGGCCAGCTCTAGGTTGAGTCCTGGAGGTTCTGAACTTGATGGAGGCCACTGTGCTCTTCGGGACCTTCAATGCAGATCCCCTTCCCCAGATCTGTGCCTCGATACAAACCTGTTTCAGAGGTCTAAAAATCGTGATAGGTTAATTTTCGTGCAATATATATCGATTATCACAGCGAGAGCATATTGTAAGGTCGTTATCGTGGATCGTATCGAATCGTGAGCTACCCAGACGTTCCTCCCCGAATGAAAACACAAGTTGACAAGGCCCTGGACAAAAATGCATCTCAGAATCATAAAAAACATGTGCAGTTTTGTGCTTGTTTTCTCCTTGTGTCCAGCTCTTTCACCTGCAGACTTACCCCGACCCTTATCTCCACCTCCCAAAACCTTGTCACCCAAATCCAGACCTGTCCCGTCTCCAAAACCCCCCACCTCTGCTCCTCATTACCCCCATCTATATTCAGCAGCCCCTCCCCCCCGTCCCATACACACACACACACACTACCATCCCATAATAACCACCGCACGGGGCTAATTCTCTCTTTTCTTTATGTCCGCCCCTCCCCCCCTCTCGCCCCATCACTTCCCGTCTACGGTACAGTACGTCTCCTCAAACGCTCACATCAGCGACCACTGCTCATTCTCATATCGAGTCTTGTCTCGCAGTGGAAATGACAGTTGTTTGTTTGGCGTGGGAGGGCGCGAGCTGCCGCTAAAACCGCCGCCTGGAAAAAGTGACTTTTCTGCCAAAGATTTGACGCAGACAACAGGATATTATCAGTGTGGCAGCAAAGTTCAACGGGGAGCGAGTGATAGGAGGGGAACTGTGTCACCGTGTTGCAGCGGGAGTTTCCCGGACACGCGCTAAAAGTGGCACACAATGACTCCACAGCTGAGAGCAGAGTGAAAAACTACACAGAAATCAGACGTTTTCAGTCGCGCTGCATGTCAGACGCTGAGTTACTGTGAAATTACATTCATTTGGGGAAATAAAACGGCATTAAAAGCCTTTGGACTTGATTTCTAAACTATGAGTGTCATATTAATGTTGTTTTTTGGGTCGTGGCACTTCATCCTTGGGTTATGGTGGGTAATGAGGGCCTGCAAGTGAGAAACCCCTGTCCCGTCTGCTCACAAGCCGGAGCGAGGCCCCTCCAGCAGCAGAAGGTCGGCAGATATAAATGAGCAGAGCCATTTCCGCACCCGTCCATCCATCCATTTTCTTCCACTTGATCCAGGGCCGGGTCAGAGCAGAGATGCCCAGACTTCCCTCTCCACACACACCTCCTCCAGCTGTTCTGGGGGGATCCCGAGGCGACACCAGGCCAGCTCAGAGACGTAATCCTTCCAGCGTGTCCTGGGTCTTCCCCGAGGACTCCTTCCAACAGGACGAGCCTGGAACACCTCTACACCAGGAGGTTTCCGAAACAGATGCCCGAGCGACCTCCCAGCGAGGTGCTCAGTCCTCTCTGACCCGACCCACACGGCTCCCTCTGCAGGTGGTGGGTCCACAGGAGGGCGGACCCATGTCGTCCCTTTGGGCTGAGCTCGGCCTGGCCCCGTGGGCAAAGGCCCGACCACAAGACGCCCCAACCCCAGGCCTGGCTCCAGAGTGGGGACCGGGCAACGTCACGCTTATTGATATTCTGTCCACAGACGTTTTCTGAACTGCTCTTAGTCTGACGCGTCACCGAGGACCTGTTTGCCACGGGAGGCACTACCAGGGGCATAATGGCCTCAGGAGGAACACTGCTGTGGGAAGTACGGTCCACTGAGCACTTTCCTCTTCTTCTTACTGCAGACTTTGTCTTATGATACAATATTTCTTTTATCTGTAGTCTGTTCATCACTATTGACATAGTGTCTCCTGTCCCACTCCCCCTCGGGAGATCGAACGGAGGAACCCTGCATACTGGAATCTGAGGACTGGATAATCTTGGTCCGTCTGCTGAGGGTCTCCCATCGGGCCTGGGTCTCCCATCGGGCCTGGGTCTCCCATCGGGCCTGGGTCTCCCATCGGGGCTGGGTCTCCCATCGGGGCTGGGTCTCCCATCGGGGCTGGGTCTCCCATCGGGGCTGGGTCTCCCATCGGGCCTGTCCGGAGTGGATCTCTGCTTCTGTTCTCCCCAAGGTTTCTCGTTTTTCCCCTTGGGTTTTTGAGTTTTTCCTCGCCGTGCTGGAGAGTCTAAGGACGGGGGACGGGGGACGCCCGCGCCGCTCGTCACCACCTGCTGCCGACGCCTATTTGAACATTATGTTTGCCTAAATACTTAATTCGCCTGAACTTTACATTGTCATATTTACTGCTCTGTTATTCTGCCTTAATGTTCGGCACAGCCCTGTGAAGAAACTCCTGTTGTGATGTTGGGCTATACAAAACCTTTCATTGATTGATTAATGCCCCAGACAACATGGCTGCTTGGATCATTCGGGCGCTCAAACATCCCCACCACAATGAGGTGGCAGGTCCAGGAGTCATTCATACATTTAAACACAATCATCAAAATCATCAAGGTACTTAATGAGTGTTTGTTGACCAGTGGTTCTCAACTGGTGGGTCGCGAGCCTTTCCCAGAAAACACTTTTAATATCTATGAACTGAAAATGTACAGAATCACTCACAACTGTTAATCTCTTACCACCCGCCTAGGCCAAAGGTATTCTGTCCTCTTTGGCCATTATATAGGCCTGTGTAACACCCCATTTGAAAGCTAAGACCCACAAAACTGATCTTTTTCCTCGCATTGTTGCTGTGTTGTGTCACCTTATGTATGTTTTTTTTCTCTTTTTTTTTCATTTTTGTCACATTTTAGTTGAATTTTTGTTGAATTTTTGTTAAATTTTTGTCACATTTTTGTTGAGTTTTTGTCACAAGTTTGTTGAATTTTTGTCACAATTTTGTTGAATTTTTGTCACAATTTTGTTGAATTTTTGTCACTTTTTTGTCACATTTTTGTCACATTTTTGTCGCTTTTTTGTTGATTTTTTCTCATTTTTTTGTTGAATTTTTCTCATTTTTTTTGTTGAGTTTTTGTCACTCTTTGGTTGAGTTTTTGTTGAATTTTTGTCACTTTTTGTTGAGTTTTTGTCACATTTTTGTTTAACTTTTGTCACATTTTTGTTGAATTTTTGTCACTCTTTGGTTGAATTTTTGTCACATTTTTGTCACATTTTTGTTGAATTTTTGTCACATTTTTGTTGAATTTTTGTCACATCTTTGTTGCGTTTACATCCTTGTTTTCATCTCATTTTTTGTGGCTATTTTGTGCTTTTGTCCCAAGAAGCTTTTTGATTAGGGTAAAGCCAAACTGGTGGGAGTTAAGAGGTTAAAATGACTATTCTCGTCTTGTTACAATTTCAGCTTTTCTGGTTTGTTTAATACTTATTCAACAACATTTTTTGTGGAAAAGACAATATTTTAAATTATATTTTACTAGATTAAGTCGTATTTGAGTCCTACAAACCAGTTGATCTAAACTTCCAGCGACACATTCTGAAAGCGCCTCATCTCAGTCAAATCCACAGCCTGAACAAGACCTACACATTAAAATGAACTGTGGCTTTTCCCAGATAACAATTAAGTATCTTTTTAACCCAGACCCCGACTCTGTGTTTGTGATTTCTGTCCTCGCACAAACAAAGAGGGTCCGTGTGCAAGACCGTCAGACGAGCACAGATTTAGACTCGGCTGCAGAGATTTGATCAAAAAACTCAGAACAAAGCGTCACGTCCCTCCCCCTTCCCCCCCTGCTCCAAATGTAAATTATTGAGACTCACCCAACAATGTGGATCTGCTATTATTGGCTTTTCGCCGCATTTGAACATCTCCATCTTTTACTCCCTTTTTCCATCGTCAATTCAAATCACACGATAACGCACGCGGATTATAATCTCTGAAGGCGAACACGGAATAATAACACATTTAGACATTTCAGTTTCAGACCTTTGCTTCACTGACATAAATAGGAGGAAAAATGTATTTGTTTCTGTAATTGTATGTTTCCATTTTTAAAAAAAAAAGCGTTTCATGTGTAAAAATGGCCTGCAATGAAATGTAAAGGATCTGTATCTGCTAGTTTAGCCATCCCAGAGTAAACTACAGGCATTTATATGATATATTGTACCTCCACCACTATGGAGCACTATGTTCGTCTTGCGATTCTGAGAAAAACTAGTCAAAGATTCATAAACAGCACAAACATTATACACAGAATAAAAAAAGCATCACACATGTTAAATATATGCTTGTTAGATGCTAACAGGATGTGCCTTTGCTGAAGATACCACAGAAGTTTAAACCTTTAGACCATGACAGTAAAGACTTATGGGCATTATATAGTTTTGTATTTTACTGTCATGTATTGAACTAGCAATTTTTTTTTTATTCATGCAGTCCTTATATTTGAAGAGTTTAGTGGTGCTAGGCTAGTGCTAGGCTAGTGCATGTCTATGGTAACTAGCCTGCATTAAAAACAGTCTGACCCGAGCGCAGTGCACCTGAGGCAAATCTCTTATAACACCAGACTACCCATAAAAATATACATATATATATAAATATAAAAAATACTACATGTGGAATTCACAAAAGGAGGTTTTTAATGCAGGCTACTAGTTACCATAGACATGCACTAGCCTAGCACCACTAAACTCTTCAAATACAAGGACTGCATGAATTAAAATATATATATATTTTCAGAAATCCACAACACTCTGGATAACTAGGAAATGAGGCCCTGTGTCAAAAATCGTGAAAAACCCCTTTAACCGTGTCCTATACTTTAACGATACCAGAAAACAGAACAATAATGTGTGGAAGATCTGCAAATTTACAATATCGGGTTCATCTCCCATGTCAAGAGACCAAGGACAAATTTTGAAAACACACATTTGGGCAATAATGGGGCAAAAATAGGGAAATAACTGAGAATAACATGGGGGGAAATAGGAAAAAAAAAGATATTTCCAAAAACAGTTAAACATTTGTTTATCGTTACCATGACAACAGCTCCAATGGAAATAGATAGGAATCTTAAGTTCCTGCCTCCAGCTAAGCCCCGAATGTTTACAAACAATTAAAGGGTCTATAGTCCCTTTAATTAGAAGGGAACATATCGTGATATTGCACCGCTGTATCGCAAGCTACTTCAATATCGTGCAGCTCTAATTTTATTTATCAAATCGAAAAAATCTTGGGAAACAGTGATATTTCTCAGCTTGTTCATTGACAATAGAAAGAAAAGGATGAAAACTGTCGTCCAAGGCACATTCAGGCGCAGGTTTTGCTGAAAATTGCTCATTTTGTCTCAAGTTTCCCTTTGTGTCGCATTTGCTTTAAAATATCCAAATCTCTCCTCATTCTTTTCTTGCTTAATGGATGAAAATCGTTTAAAATGTATAGATTATTTTTGCATTTGTGCCTTAATTGTGACTTCCCGCTGCCTGTAAGCACCTTTTTATGTAGTAAATGTCCATACATGAAAGAGCCATGTCAATCAACAATTCAAAACACCACAATATAATCTTCACGAATGGTCAAGAGTCCAACAAATGGCCGACCTAACCGTGGAAGGTCATGTGACTGAAACCCACGAATGAGACATTGTGATTCCGTAAATGTTCCGTCTCCGCCTGAATCGCATTAAGCGCGGCGGCGGCGGTTCAGGCCTCTCGGGTGGAGTCCTGTTTTTATGGCATGTATACATTTGCACGCACGCTCGGTAATGTGACCCCCCCGTCGCCGTGGCAACCAGACAGACCACCCACCCACCCCCCCCGTACACACACCCACCCAAAGAAAAGAAAACACCGCTGTCTGTCTGTCTTCACCGATGTACAGTAGATAAATCCTGTAATCTCTGCTGGAAATGTTCTAAATGTTATCTGAGCGAGTTGTTTTCATGCCTCACGTAGAAAAGGTCCCAGGTTGGATTCCCGGTGCAGCTTTAGTTGTGTCTGGGTGAGATTCCCCGTCAGTCTAAAGCGGTGGTTCTCAACTCGGCATCGGGACCCTCTATCCTCCCTTTCCTTTTAGAGAAACCACTTGCCTTCAGAAGTTGCCTGATGATTTCTGAATGATCACATGTTGACCTAAGGAGTAAATAGAGTCTGTGTTTAATCTAATCTCATTTCCATTCCTGGATGGTGTTTTTAACTGGACTTCGAGTGTTCAAAGCTTTGGAAATGTTTTTATAACTTAACCCAGCTTTATCCTTCTCACTGTCTGGTGTGTTCTTGGACTTCATGATGCTTCTGCTCCACAATAGTCTCTAACAGACCTCTGAGACCATCACAGAGCAGCTGTGTTTGAACTCACATTAGATTACCTCCTGGTCGCCTCCCGTGGGACGTGTTCCAGGCATGTCCTAGTGGGACAAGGCCTCGTGGAAGACCCAGGACACGCTGGTGGGACTATGTCTCCGAGCTGGCCTGGTGTCGCCTCGGGGTCAGAACAGCTGGAGGAGGTGTGTGTGGATCGGGAAGTCTGGGCATCTCTGCTGAGACTCTGGCCCCAGATAATGTGGAAGAGGATGGATGAATGGATTCATGGATGGATGGATGGATGGATTCATGGATGGATGGATGGATGGATTCATGGATGGATGGATGGATGGATTCATGGATGGATGGATGGATGGATTCATGGATGGATGGATGGATGGATTCATGGATGGATGGATGGATGGATTCATGGATGGATGGATGGATGGATGGATTCATGGATGGATGGATGGATGGATGGATTCATGGATGGATGGATGGATTCATGGTTGGTTGGATGGATGGATGGTTGGATTCATGGATGGATGGATGGATTCATGGATGGATTCATGGATGGATGGATGGATTCATGGTTGGTTGGATGGATGGATGGTTGGATTCATGGATGGATGGATGGATGGATTGATTCATGGATTCATGGATGGATGGATGGATTCATGGATGGATGGATTCATGGTTGGATGGATGGATGGATTCATGGATGGATGGATTCATGGTTGGATGGATGGATGGATTCATGGATGGATGGATGGATGGATGGATTCATGGATGGATGGATGGATGGATGGATGGTTGGATTCATGGATGGATGGATTCATGGATTCATGGATGGATGGAGGATGGATTCCTGGTTGGTTGGATGGATGGATGGATGGATGGATGGATTCATGGATTCATGGATGGATTCATGGTTGGATTCATGGTTGGATGGATTCATGCATGGATGGATTCATGGATTCATGGATGGATGGATTCATGGTTGGATTCATGGTTGGATGGATGGAGTAGGTATTAGTGCAGATTTCACCTCTCAGTGACCCAGCGGCTACACAGCGCCTTTCCTCTCCATCCCAGTGGCCTCTAAGATACTCCAGGATCAACTGTTGATTAGGGTTTCTGCTACAAACCCTAATCAACAGTGAAAACCTACCAGAAACCCTAAAAAAATTGGACCATGTTAATGTGTAACATGATTATCCTGAATAAATCAGCCCCCCTGCTGTCACAGTTCAACCCTGACACAGTTTACGGTTTAGAAGCTTCATACACAGGATTATAGACGAGACATTATTACAAATATCACCCGTGCGCATCAGCATCGGCCAATAAAAAACCCAAAAATCGACATCGGCCTGTTCACGTTTACGGATTAAAAAGCCGAGCGAGAGGTGTTCTTTACAACAACCCAAAAAAAAAAAAAGGAAAATCGTCGTGTGCGCGCAAGGCCGGGTTTCCATGACAACCCGAGCCCCCCCTTCCCTCTGATTTGGGATTGGTGATTATAGGGAGACCCCCCCCCCCTCTCACCCTCCGCCCTCCACCTCCCTCCCCCGCAGACACCGACTGCATAAACAAAACGCAAAAAACCCCAAAAGCGAAGCGAGTGTCCGCGGCGGAGCGGCAGTCGAGGGGGGAGGGGAGAGCTTCAAAAAAAAAAGAAAGAAAGAAAAAAGAAATGAGGAAATGGTGGAGAAAAAAAAAATATGGAGGACAAAGAAGTTATTTATTGAAAACGTGAAGGTGGCGCACAGCTGGGGGAGACGTGGAGATCAGAGAAGAGACTCGTGTTAAAGTGACTGCAGAGAGACCGGCTCAGGCCCGCACTGGAAACACAATCAACTCTACTTGAATTAAGCCATAAAATCTTAAATTTGAGAAGGTTTGGTCTAGTCTAGCAGCAAATCTTTTCTTAATCCCGATTATTTTGTATCATTTCAATTGAAAAAGAAGTAGAGGGTCTGGTTGTAACGCCACCATTTCCACCACTCAGGGATTTGTCACATTTTTTTGTCATTTTTTTAGTCAAATTTTTGTAATTTTTTGGTCACATTTTTATCACATTTTTGTCATTTTTTTGTCACATTTTTTTAATTTTTTCATCAATTTTTTATCGAATTTGTGTCATTTTTGGTCATATTTTTGTTTTGTTTTTTGTCACATTTTGTCACATTTTTGTTATTTTTTGGTCACATTTTTGTCATTTTTTCGTAAATTTTAATCGCACTGGAAACACAATCATCTAAGAAATGACACAAATGTTATTGAATTAAGCGATAAAATCTTAAGTTTGAGAAGGTTTGGTCTAGTCTAGTAGCAAATCTTTTCTTAATCCCGATTATTTTGTGTCATTTCAAGTGAAAAAGAAGTAGAGGAGACCGGGTCTGGTTGTAACGCCACCAATTCCACCACTCAGGGATTTGTCACATTTTTTGTCATGTTTTTGTCATTTTTTGTGAAATGTTTGTAATTTTTTGGTCACATTTTGGTAATTTTTTTTGTCCCATTTTTTTTTTTTTTTCATCAATTTTTTATCGAATTCGTGTCATTTTTTGGTCACATTTTTGTCATTTTTTTGTTATTTTTTTGTCACATTTTTGTCTTTTTTTTTTGTCATTTTTTGGTCACATTTTTGTCATTTTTTGTCATTTTTTGGTCACATTTTGTCACATTTTTGTCATTTTTTGTTCATTTTTTGTTCATTTTTGGTCACATTTTTGTCATTTTTTTGTAAAATTTAATCGCACTGGAAACACAATCATCTAAGAAATTACACAAATGTTCTTGAATTAAGCCATAAAATCTTAAATTTGAGAAGGTTTGGTCTAGTCTAGCAGCAAATCTTTTCTTAATCCCGATTATTTTGTATCATTTCAAGTGAAAAAGAAGTAGAGGAGACCGGGTCTGGTTGTAACGCCACCAATTCCACCACTCAGGGATTTGTCACATTTTTTGTCATGTTTTTGTCATTTTTTTGTCAATTTTTTGTAATTTTTTGGTCACATTTTTATCACATTTTTGTCATTTTTTTTCACATTTTTTTATATTTTTTCATAAAAATTTTATCGAATTTGTGTCATTTTTTGTTATTTTTTTGTCACATTTTGTCACATTTTTGTCATTTTTTGTTCATTTTTTGGTCACATTTTGGTCATTTTTTCGTAAAATTTAATCGCATTGGAAACACAATCTAAGAAATCTGAGAAATGACACAAATGTTCTTGAATTAAGCGATAAAATCTTAAATTTGAGAAGGTTTGGTCTAGTCTAGTAGTAAATCTCTTCTTAATTCAGATTATTTTGTATCATTTCAAGTGAAAAAGAAGTAGGAGTCGAATGATCATATCAGTGTTTACTTCCTCCCTGATCCCACATGGTGATCGTCAAGAACAGGTTCATGCAGATTCTATAGAGAAAGAAAATATTTTGAGGTACTATATTTTGTTTAGTGCTGATACTATTGCACATAAAATGACTTAGATTAGATTAAATTGTAGTTTCTCAGCAGAGCCGTGGGAAGATATTTTAGTTAGGGGGTGCTGAGGGACAAAATGTATCCCCAAAACGCTTTTTCTGCGCATATTTCCTATTTATTAATATTACTTGCTGTTCCCAGACTATCCACCAGGGGGTGCTGCAGCCCCCTCAGCACCCTAGGTTCCCACGGCTTTGTTTTTCAGGCACAATGTGATGTACGTTTCCCCTGATAATTTCAAACCATTATGCTGAATATACATTGCAACAAATATCGCTCCTTGCCTCAGGTGGAGGAGTTCAAGTATCTCGGGGTCGTGTTCACGAGTGAGGGACGGACGGAGCGTGAGATCGTCAGCGATGCGGTCGCTGTATCGGTCTGTCGTGGTGAAGAGGGAGCTGAGTCAAAGCTCTCGATTTACCGATCGATCTACGTTCCAACCCTCACCTATGGTCATGAGATTTGGGTAAAGACCAAAAGGACAAGATCGTGGATACAAGCGGCTGAAATGAGTTTCCTTCGCAGGGTGGCTGGGGATGAGGAGCTCAGTTACCCGGGAGGAGCTCGGAGTAGAGTCGCTGCTCCTCTCGGGATGTGTTCCAGGCATGTCCTATTGGGAGGAGGCCTCATGGAAGACCCAGGACACGCTGGTGGGACTATGTCTCCGAGCTGGCCTGGTGTCGCCTCGGGGTCAGACCAGCTGGAGGAGGTGTGTGTGGATCGGGAAGTCTGGGGAAGTCGGAGGATAATGAATGGATGGACAAGTATTATGAATTAGTATTATTATTATATTGTAAAATCCATGAGGTCTTCCATCTGATGTAGACAAAAACATATGGTAACAATTGTAGCATCCCAGCTGAATTATTGAAGCGTTTAAGTGGTATATTTCCATGTCCATCTTTATTTCCATTCTTTATGACCACCGTAAGAGCCAAAAGGTTTAACACAAGGAAATTATACTCATGAAACAATCTTAAGCGTGAGCATGAGCATAAAACAGACCATTACCTTTTTTCTCCCTTCAGCTTGGAGCCAGAAGTAACTCGGTAAACCGTAAGGCATTTTACACATTCTCCCGCCATGATAAAAACATTTAAGCACTTCCTACAATACCAGAAACTATGTAATTTGTACAGGAAGTACTTCAAAATAAACCATACTCCGCTACAACAATAAAATGTGCAAAAGTTCACTTTAATCACACTTTTTGATCCATTTACTTGTTCATTTGACAAGGTTCATGTCAAAAAGACATTAATCTAAAAGAAAAAGACGTTATACCAGATAAATAGGCCTAAACATTACAAATAAGTGTGAGGAGCCTCAGTGTCATTAGTCCACTATTAACACTCGTTTAGCAATACCCATTTAAAATTGATCAGATGTTTTCCTGAAGCTTTCGGTTCTGATTTAGTTGTTTTTGCACAATATTTGCTTAAAAGAACACATTTCCTGTGATTTAATGAAGCCCCCTGAGCAGAAATGGTTTAGTAAAACATTACCAACACATTAGTGTATGTTTCCCCCTCACTGGCTT